>NC_091951.1:90439096-90666596 GCF_031021105.1 Erythrolamprus reginae | reverse complement strand
AACAAATAAAACAAAATTCTTAATATGTTTTCAAATCTTAAATGCAATGTTAGTACGGTATAAGTAAAGATTCTTAATATATCGTTTATAGGTACTATATTCATCTAATCAAACATTTAAACAAATAAAACAAAATTCTTAATATGTTACTTATAAGTAAACTATTATAACAAAATCCTCTACAAATACATTTGAACTAATGGTAATATTGTTATTACCTAAGTAAAAACAAATCTATCTCTTATTTTTTCTTATCTAACCATCTATATACATTATTCCATGTTTCATAAAATTTAGTATCTTCTTGATCGTTTAATCGTCTTGTCATCATATCCATTTCGGCGCAATCTAATATTTTGGCTATAACTTCTTCTTTCTTGGGGATTTCCTCCCCCTTCCAGTTTTGCGCATATATTATTCTAGCCGCAGTTAATATATGTATGATTAAATAAAGAGTTTCTTTCTTATAAGTCTGATTAGTAATTCCTAATAAGTAAAATTCCGGGGTGTTATCTATATCATGCTTTAATATTTCTTTTAATATCTTCTCAATCATCTTCCAATAAGTTTTAGCTTTACCACATGTCCACCATTGATGGTAATAAGTTCCTATATCTTTCTTACATTTCCAACATAGTGGGGATGTTTTTGGAAACATTTTTGCTATCCTGTTTGGTGGGAGGTGCCATCTATAAAACATTTTAATTTGGTTTTCTTTTAATGAAACTGACTTAGTCATTTTCCAGTTATTGATCCAAACTTTTTCCCAGGTGTCTATATCTATTTCCTTACCTATATTTCTGCACCATCTTATCATAGTATCTTTTAAAGTCAGCTCTATATTTTTGTGAGCGATAAGAAATTTATATATTTTCCCTATCATTTTTGGTGAGTTGGTAATAATTAAATTACTTAGCAAGTTCTTACTTTTATTAAAAATGTAAAGAGTTTTATCCTTCTGGTATCTGGATCGAATCTGGGCATAGTGCCACCAGTCTATTATTATTCCTTCTTCTTGTAGTTTATTCCTAGGTTTTAACTTCATCTGGTCGTTTAATAGTTCTTTATATCTATAAAATATTTTCGTGTCTTTTATGGACTTTGGATGTGTTATTGCTTCTAGGGGGGCTATCCATTCTGGAACATTTAAGAAATGATTTTTCTTTATATCTTTCCAAACCTCTAATAAGTACTTCCTTAATGTGTGTCTTTTAAAGTATGAGTGGTTTTTTTCCTTATCGTACCATATAAATGCATGCCAACCCAACATGAGATCATGTCCTTCTAGATTTAATATTCTTTTATTCTCTAAAGTTATCCAATCTTTAATCCATGTTAAGGCGGCGGCCTGGTAATATAATTTCCAATTTGGAAGACCAAATCCTCCTCTTTCTTTAATGTCTTCTAAACAATTTATTTTTATCCTTGCTTTTTCCCCTTGCCATATAAATTTTTTAACTAAATTTGTCATGGTTCTAAAAAAAATTCCTCCTGGATTTATTGGGATTACCTGGAAGAGAAATAAAACCTTAGGCAAAATATTCATCTTAATTGTAGCAATTCTTCCTAAAAATGATATTTTCAGGTTATTCCACATTTCTATATCTTTTTTAATTTCTGCTAATAATTTTATGTAATTATCATTTTTTAATGTTATTGTTTTCGCTGTTAAATTTATTCCTAAGTATTTTACTTTCTTTACAGTTTTTATTCCAGAAATATTTTCTAATTTAGTTTCTTGTATTTTATTCATATTTTTAGTTAAGAAAGAAGTTTTACTTTTATTTATCTTTAAACCTGCTACATTTCCAAATTGTTCGATAGTTTGTAATAAAGAAGGTACTGTTGTTATCGGTTCTTCAATTATAAACGTTAAGTCATCTGCAAAAGCTTGAAGTTTGTAAGTTTCGTCTCCTATTGTTAAACCTTTTATATCAGAATCCGCTCTTATTTTAATTAATAAAGTTTCAAGTGTCATAATAAATAGCAATGGTGATATAGGACATCCCTGACGAACTCCCTTATTTATATCAAGTGTTTGTAGTTGGTTATTATTTAATATTATCTTAGTCGTTTGTTTTGAATATATAGTATCTATTAAATTAACAAATTTTGGGCCAAACCTCATTTTGTTTAATTGCATTTTTATAAATGTCCAGTTAACGTTGTCAAAGGCCTTTTGAGCATCTAAAAACATTAAAGATGCTGTCTTATCTGAATGTTGTTCATAATATTCTAATGTGTTTATTACCGTTCTCAGGTTGTTTTTAATTTGTCGCCCTGGTAGGAATCCATTTTGGTCTTGATGTATTATTCCGTTTATAATTCTTTTAAGTCTATCTGCATAAATGGCAATAAATATTTTATAATCTACATTTAATAACGATATGGGTCTATAATTTTTGATTTTTACTGGGTCAGTACCGGGTTTGTGTATTAAAGTTGTCAACGATTCTGACCAAGATTTCGGAATTTTACCCTCAAGTCTACATAAATTAAAAGTTTCTAACATATGGTTTCTTACTATTTCGTTTTCTATCTTATACCATTCTGCCGGTATAGCATCCGGGCCGGTGGCCTTATTATTCTTCTGTTTTTTAATTGTAGTTAGGAGTTCTTCCATGGTTATTGGTCCATCCAACATAGTCTGTTGGTCTTCTGTTATTTGTGGTAGTTTTGAAGCCTGTAAGTAATTAAAAACTTCATCTTCGCTAACATTGTCTTTGGCATAGAGATCTTTATAAAAATTATAGACAATATCCGCCTTTCCTTCTGTATCGTATTTTATTGTACCATCCTTATCTTCTAATTTTTTTATCAATTTGGATTGACTCTGCTTTCTAAGTTTATATGCTAACCATCTTCCCGGTTTATTTGCATGTTCAAAATAATGCTGTTTTGCTCTTTTAATTTTTTCAGTTATTTGATTTTGTTCTATAATTCTAATTTTATGTTTAGTTACATTTATTTCTGTTTTAAAATCTCTATTCTTGGTGTGTTGCTGCGATGCAAATTCCAGTTGTTTTAATTCATTTATTAATTGTACATACTTTAGTTTATTTTCCTTATTGTATTTTGCTATATAGGATATTGTTAACCCTCTTATATAAGCTTTGAGTGTATCCCATAAATTCTGTGGAGTGGTGTCTGGGGTTTTATTAATTTCAAGAAATATTTTTAATTCCTTTTCAATCCAATCCTTATATTTCTTATCTTTTAATATATTTCTATTCATCCACCAAGTATTCTGCTTATTATTCGTTCTTATATAAACCACTATTGGGTTGTGGTCGGCCCATGTATTAACATCTATCTCTACTTCCCTTATTTGTTCTGCGGCCATTTTTGATGTCCATACCATGTCTATTCTTGTCCAAATTTTGTGGGGATTAGAATAAAACGTAAATTGTCTTTTATGGGGGTGTCTTTCCCTCCATATATCATTTAACAATAATTCTGTTTTCATTTTTTGGAAAGTACTAGGTAGTAAATTTCTTTTTGTTTTTTTCCTTTTACTATTGCTCCCCCCCCTGAATGATCTAGTTGCCTATTCACAATAGCATTAAAATCACCTATTATTAATACATTCTCAATAGCTAACTCTATTATTATGCTCTATTCTAATTATTTGAATTGAAATATTCCCCATTTCTTTTCTCTCTCTCCCTTTCTCTCCCTCTTCTCGCTGCCTTATTAAGTCTTTTTTCTCTTCCTTTTTTTTCTCTGTACTTCCTTAAAATCTCCCTTTTTAAAATAGTTATTATTCTTTCTTTGCTGTCATTTATTTTGTCTTTTTATTAGACCATTTATTTTTAACTTTTACTGGTTTTCTATTCCTAAAAGTTTTACATTTGTTTTCTGAGTTATTATATCTTTAAATTTTTAAATTTTTAAAATAATTAACAATAATATATATTGGATTTTGAATTTTGAATTTTCTTGATAATTGAATAGTTATAATTTAAGCGTAACCGCTAATAAAACAGATTGAATAGATTTGGAATTTATAGAAATTTTCTCCTTTTCACTATATATAAATTTAGATTGATTTAAATTAATTCAAATTTCAAACAGCGGATTCAAAATTGATAATGTCAACTTCTTCAACCGTTGTTAAAACAGTCAAAAAACAACCTACTGCAACAATCTCTTCTCCACAAGTGTCGCCGCGTCCCTCCCCGACGCACCAGGCGTCAGCTATGTCTTCCAAGGATAAAGAAAAAGACAAAACAATGCAGTCCAACTTTGCAACACTACAAGAAACTTTAAACAATATGCAGGACTTTATGTTTAAATCTCAAGAAAATGCTACTCAACAAAGAGAGGCTATAAAAGAGGATGCAACACAACAAAGAGAAGCTATAAAGGCAGACTTGACAGAATTCAAAAAGGAGATGGCCCAATTGAAAGTTGATATGGCCGAGGTGAAAGACCAGATAAAGGTGATTCAACAAACACTACAAGAAAGCGACGATCGCGTGAAAAAAGTTGAAGAGAAATCCGACAAAAATGCAAAAAGAATAGACTATCTTGAAGGGAGAGCTGATGCAAGGCATAGAAGACATGATGAATCAATCATTCAGCTGGAGATGCAACGTGCTTCGTATGGACTACGATTTCAGAACATGAAAGAGGAAAAAGATGAAGATTTAAAAATGACTATGGCGGAAACTATTGGAGGAATACTCCAGGAGGATCCTGCTGCGCTAGTGAAAGAAATCGATGAAGTTTTCAGAACTTCGAATAGTTACATCCGTCGCCACAATCTCCCAAGAGAGATTCACATCAAATTTACCAGGAAAACTTTGCGAGATAACATACTCCACTGGGCAAGAAACTCCAAACTTCAACATCAAGGAGTGGAAATAAAAATATTAAAACAAGTTCCAAGAAGCGTCAGAGAGAGCAGAAGAGATTACCATTTTCTTACCAGAATTTTGATCAAAGAAAATATAACCTACCGTTGGTTAATTCCACAAGGCCTTTCTCTGACATGGCGCTCTACAAGATACAAGCTGGAAAACGTAGAACAAGCTAGGTACTTCTTCGAAAATAGTGGCATCAGCCACATGGACTTTTCAGATAATCAACAAGAGGCTCAACAACAATCAGCACAACAGCAACCAGTGGAGAAACTAGCAATCCAACAAGAAGAACTTTTGGGGGCCACTGCCCTGGCAATAGAGCAGGACCAAGGTGCTAGAAGAGTTCAACCCCAGCGAGAAACCAAAAAACCTACTAAATGACAACAACTAAAGACCTAAAGATCTTTTCGGTAAATGTCAATGGACTAAATGAACCAAGGAAAAGGAAACAAATCTTTTCCAAAATCAGAAGTCAAAATGCTCAAATTGCAATATTACAAGAAGTACATATTAAAAAAGATAACCAAAAATTATTGTTGAATCCTAAAATTGGAAAAATGTATGCTGCATTAGCAGATCAAAAAAAAAGAGGTGTGGTGATGTATGTAGAGAATTCTATAAATTCCAAACAAATATACAAAGACAATGATGGTAGAATACTAATTGTACAAGTTGATATTGAACCTAGACCTATAGTGGTTGTCTCTATTTATGCTCCCAATGAAGACCAAATGTCATTTTATAAAAATTTACACCAAATAATAATAATAATAAGGAAATAGCACTTTTTAACAGAGCCAGCATATTACCCCCACAATCCGGGTCCTCCTTTTACCCACTTGGAAGGATGGAAGGCTGAATCAACCTTGATGAGATTTGAACCACTGACCTACAGATCTCCAGTTAGGTTTAGTGGCCTGCAGTACTGCGCGTTACCCACTGCGCCACCTTCGCTTTGAACCTCAGCTGCAGCATACTTCTTATCTCTTAGTCAATTTAACTAGGAAAGCTGCCAAAATGGACAAAAACGCCTGACCTTGCTTGTATAAATCTTGTTTTATAAATTCAGGTTTAAATATAAATGTGTTTGATTTGAAATCTCTGCAAGTGGATTCTCCCTTTGTTCTGATCCGAGTAGGCCAGAGCAGAACAAGTTCTAAAGGACAAAACTTGTACCATAGTGTCCACTCTGATGACATATTGTCCAATTTATTCATATATATATATATGTTTTCGTAGATTTTCACGGGTACAGGTATGACGGTCTTGGTATATTCGGGTTTCTTCCCGTGTAGGATTTGGAAATTTCTGGCGACATTTCGACGAGGTCTCACTCATCATCTTCAGGCTGGTGTTTCTGTCCTTGTTCTCAGGCGAACACTGCGAGACCTTAGCTGCCTTCCTTCTATAAATACTGGTGGCTGGGTGTGGTTTGATGGCTCAGCAATTGCCTGCTGTGTAGAAACTTCCTGGTGAGTCAGTGGGGTAACAATTGGGGTCGTTGATGTAGCTGAGGTATGCTGATTAGTTAATGGTTGTAGATTAGGCGTGATATCCTGAGTAGTTGGAACTTGCAGGCTACTTGATTGTTTTACAATGTGTGTTCTGAGTCTGGTTTCTATGGCTGGGATACGTTTGAGGGCTGGTTTCCAGATGTCTGGTAAGCGGGAGGTATCATCCCGCTTGTTCATATTTTGGGGAAATATATACATATTTAAAAGTTTATACTTTTTTTCTTTTACAAAGCCACACAAATGGGCACACAAAATCATTTTTCATGGTGGCGAGAATCAGATGCTGAGCTGGAATACTTAACATTTAGATAAGTGCTGTATCATTAGCTTTTCCAGGAACTGAAATGTCTGCCTGGCCCATCTAGATTATGTTGCTCATCTTACATACAGATGTCTAATAGCTCTTCCTCCCATTTAATCTAAGAGACGTTTTCAAACGAGTCCTCTGAACAAAATCACCAACACTCTTGCCAAACATAATTTTATCTCTGGGTTGTTTTATTAATATATGTTGCTGATTAATATATGTTGCTGATTATATAACTTCCTGTTTCTATAATTTATTTCATCACAGTATTTGCATAAGCTCCAATTTATTTATAAACTGAAACTAATTTTCATCGGAGGATTATCACATAATCCCTGCTGTTCTGTTCGAAAAAAATTCCTAATGTTATGTTCGGGTCACATACGACCCGGACCGAAAACTCTTCATTTGAAGTGCTTATGTTTGGTCAATTTGAAAACTTTTTTCACTTGGAAAGTAGTCTGAACATTTCTGCACACAATGATATGAAAATTGAACTGAGAAAATTAATCCTTATTGGTTTATTTTGCACATAAATGTGCCCCCCCCGGGTCTATTTGACCCGGACTGCAAATTGATCATTTTAGGTACTTATATTTGGTCTTTTTGAAAGCTTTTTTCACCTGGAAACAAGTTTGAACATTTCTGCACACAATGATATGAAAATTGAACTGAGAAAATTAATCCTTATTGGTTTATTTTGCACATAAATGTGCCTCCCCCCCATTTCTGTGAAATAGTCTTCACTTTATGGATAGTTTTGCTAGCAGAATACATTCAATTTTGCTAAAGTTGGTGTGGGATTTGTAGCTTGAATATTTCTGAACATAATGATATGAAAATTGAACTGGAAAAATTGATGCATATTGGTTTATTTTGCACATAAAGTTATTTCAATTTATATAAAAATTATGCTGTTAATTTCAAACTTACATACTTTTTTTTAGTAAAATGGATTTCTTTCATAAAACTAGTTATCTGGCTACAATGTGGTTGATTTTCAAAAGGATATTCCAAATATTTCTAGACAAATATGTATAAACAGTGACAATAATGGCACACAGCAAGGCCGGGGGGGGGGTGGCCCTTTTGTGGCAAAAATAAACCAATAAGAACCATTTTTTTCAGTTCATTTATATTTTTCTTATGTTCAGGATTGTTCAATTTAGTATATCAAACCTTTTGGGGGAAAATCCCTTAGGGATTTGTAGCCTTAAAAAATATAAATTGACACGAAATTCAGAAAGGATGGGGGGAGGGGCTTTTTGATCAAAATAAAAATATAAGTCTCAATTTTTCCAGTTCAATTTTCATATCATTATGTTCATAAATGTTCAAACTAGTTTTCCAGTTGAAAAAGTTTTCAAAAAGATCAAATTCAAGTACCTAAAAAAAATATTTTTGGTCCGGTCATATACGAACAGAAACAGATTCGAAGTTATGATTTTTTTTTGCCCAGAAAACAATTAGCCACCACCCCAAAAATATTTTTTGATGATCAGCATTGTTAAATTGAGTAAATGGATGCCTAAGATTTTAAAGAATATTTCGGATTTGGAGCATAAAAAAATAAAAAGTGAAAATGGTTGCAAGCAGCCGAGTGGGGCGGAGGCCTTATTTCTGATGTTAAAAAACCAGTAAGAATCATTTTTTTCAGTTCCTTTATATTTTTCTTATATTCAGAAATGTTCAAGCTACCAATCCCACACCAACTCCAGTAAAATAGAATGCATTTTGCAAGCAAAACTATCCATAAATTGAAAAAAAACTTTCACAAAAACGGGGGGGAGGCACATTTATGTGCAAAATAAACCAATAAGGATTAATTTTTTCAGTTCAATTTTCATTCCATTGTGTGCAGAAATGTTCAAACATGTTTCCAGGTGAAAAAAGCTTTCAAAAAGACCAAATATAAGTACCTAAAATGATCAATTTGCAGTCTGGGTCAAATAGACCCGGGAACATAACATTAGGGAGTTTTTTTGCCCAGCAAAAACTAAGCCCCCTCCCCCCCCCCCCCCAAAAATTCTCATAGAGAGAACCCCTGAAATGATGAAAAGTCATGAAATTTCAAGTTTCAGATATGCAGGGAAATTTTTTTACAGGGACTCAAACTTGGCTTCGGGTCACATACGACCCGAACAGAACAGCAGGGTCACATAATAGACGGAGTCATTGATTTATAAATTCAGAAGTGGTAATGACTAAAGCTCCCGTAGATTTAGAATTAATCCATACAGTTTGAACAATCTAAGAGCAGAGGTGAACTGAATAAAAATTCTAAGGCAAGGCAAAGTTTTGTCTCTATGAGGTTCCTAAATGAGGCATTGCTCTATACAACATAAAGATTAAAAAAGACCAAAAAGCATAGGCGAGTTCCTATTGTTTTGGGCTGGTTCTATAGAACTATTAGTAACTTGGTGGACTGGGTCGCTGGGACTGGGAGCGACCCAGGCCGGCCACGCCCCCAAGATACCATAGGCACCACCATCTTGGTTTTTTTGCTTCTGTTCATATGCAGAAGCTTTTTAAACTAATGCACATGTGTGCGACGCCTTCGTGGCATGTCCCTGAGCGAACTGGCAGTAGCAGAATCTTGAACCCACCTCTGATCAAAAGGCATTAGGATATAAACCTTTGAGCCATAGTCCTCACTGGATTTATGAAATAACATAAGGATAAATGCAGTGCCCTGCTAGATCGGACCTCTGGCTCATCTAGTCTAGCAGTCTATTCTCAAAATGACTGACCACTAGTCTCCCACAGAAGACCACTAGTCTCCCAGCAGATGGTCTTCAAAAGAAGTCACAGTGCCATTTATAACAACAACAACAACAACAACAACAACAACAACAACAACAACAACAACAACAACAGAGTTGGAAGGGACTTTGGAGGTCTTCTAGTCCTTAGGCAGGAAACCCTACACTACTTCAGACAAATGGTTATCCAACATCTTCTTAAAATCTTCCAGTGTTGGACCATTCACAACTTTTGGAGGCAAGCTGTTCCACTGATTAATTGTTCTGTCAGGAAATTTCTCCTTAGTTCGAAATTGCTTCTCTCCTGTTTAGTTTCCACCCGTTGCTTCTTGTTCTACCCTCCGGTGCTTTGGATAATAGTTTGACTCCCTCTTCTTTGTGGCCATTTAATAGCCACTGATTCCCATGACCTCCAATAATTGGTTCAACCCTTTATTGATGCCAACCAAGCTAGTAGCCAGCACCACATCTAACAGTAGCAAATTCCAAAGTTTAATTATAGGTTGTATAAAACGCATTAGAGGTTTCTTACTTGGTTTAAAAAGAAAAAGGAGGAGGCACATAAATGGAGAAAAAAGTTAGGGATGGATGATCATGAGAAAATCCATGTGGACCCTAGGAGTTGAAAAATGACTTGATGGCACATATAAACCTCTGAGATTTTCACTCCTGACTGGGACCATTGACATTTTGAATGATTTCATCACACTAGGTCAGTGATGGCGAACCTTTTCCCCATGGGTTCCAAAAGAGCGTGCGCACATGCTATCACGCCTGCGTGAGTGCCCACAATCATAATTAAATGCCTGGGGAGGGCAAAAACAGCTTCCCCCACCCACCAGAGGCCCTCTGGAGGCTGGAAACGGCCTGTTTCCCCTTCTGGTGGGCCCAGTAGGCTCATGTTTTGCCCTCCCCAGACTCCAAAGGCTTCCCTGGAGCTGGGGGAGAGTAACAACGCCCTCCCCCATCCCCCCAGAGGTTCTCTGGTAGCCAAAAATGCCCTCCCAGCGCCTCTGTGTGAACCAAAAATCAGCTGGCTGGCACACACATGCACATTGGAGCTGAGCTAGGGCAACGACTCACGTTCCAGCAGATATGGCTCCGCGTGCCACCTGTGGCACCTGTGCCATAGGTTCACCATCACTGCACTAGGTCTTACTCTTGATGCCTAAAAATTAGAGTTGGCTTCTACTTCTCATTCTGTCTAATGATGCAACTGCCTGTGCCCAGCACACCGAGCAATTCTGCTTCTATCAGTGTTCCTCAGTTTGAAGCAGATGGGAATTTAAGGGCATCTTTCACTTTACGGCATTGGATTGGTAAACATCTCTGTAATAACAATGTATCTGTGGACTAACACTATATATATATATATATATATATATATATATATATATATATATATATATATATATATATATATAAATTTTTTAAAAAGCAGGCAGAAGGGCAGGGGGAAAGCAGAAAAAGACTAATAGCTTACCTTTTTGACCTGTTTTGAGGTGAGTCTTGCCACTTTATATGCATAGGGTATTGATCTGACAAGAACTCAGATTGCACTCTTAGACATCTTTCCTAGAAATACGAACTAATGAGCACAATAAATTTTTTTGTGTGGAAGAGATATTTACAGGATCCCACTTTACATAAAAATTTTGGATTACAGTAATATAATTAAAGCTAACTGCATTGACAATTGTATCTATTGAAAATCAGAATTTTCAACTGGAGACTAAAAAAACCCATTAATAATACTGAAAATCATTTGGAGAATGAAAGGAAAAAAGGAATCATTGTGATACTTTATTTCTTTATACACTCGATTTGTTCCAGCCACTACTGTTCCAGTAGTGTAGGGTTTCCTGCCTAAGCATGGGGTTAGACTATAAGACCTCCAAAGTCCCTTCCAACTCTGTTGTTGTTGTTGTTGTTGTTGTTGTTGTTATTATTATTATTATTATTATATAAATAATTTAATGTGACTTGTTCAATCAACTTTATTTCTAACAGCATCAAGAAATGATTAAAAGTGAAGATTCTTGTAGGGATTCTGAACATGCAAAGCTAGGGATATACTGTAACTATTAAAAAAAACTATTAAAACAGCTTCTTCCAACAAGTTAATAACAAGAAAAAAGTCAAGGAAACAATTGGAATAGCCAACAGTCCAGAAGATAGGCTCAAAATACAGAAGGATCTTGACAAACTTGAACATTGGGCGCTATCTAACAAAATGAAATTCAATGGTGAAAAAAGTAAGGTGCTACATTTAGGGAAGAAAAACAAAATGCACAAGTACAGTATATGTGATATATTGCTCAACAGTAGTAACTCTGAGAGGGATCTTGGAGTCCTAGTGGACAACCATTTAAATATGAGCCAGCAGTGTGCTTAAGACCTTGTTGTTGTTGTTGTTGTTGTTGTTGTTATTATTATTATTATATAAATAATTTAATGTGATTTGTTCAATCAACTTTATTTCTAAAAGTTTTCTTTTTATGCAAGGGAACATTACTGTTTGATTAGAGTTAGCCTACTTAATTTTCAATGAATAACATATAGTTAGTAAAAAGAGAAAGAAAATGCCCAACAGTTCATATTGACTAGCCCTAGAAAATATTGGCTTATGGTAGATAGTGGAACTTCAAACTTTTAGTTTGAAACAATGCTATTTCCCATGGGACATACCTGTGATTAAAATGTTTTAGAAAAGTTGGGAATAAAAAATGGACATTTCAGAGAAGCTCTGTAATAGAGCAAATGTTTTTCAGATGACACTGAGTTCATCACTGGTTTATTCATGTACAATTTGGAAATGCTCCTATTGGGAAGCCTGGATAAATTACTGGCATTCAGTATCAATTGGCAGAAAGAAGATAGTCCAAGAGCCATATGCATTTGGGGAAAAGGAATCCTCAATCTGAGTATTGTATTGGCAGTTCTGTGTTAGCAAAACTTCAGAAGAGAAGGATTTAGGAGTAGTGATTTCTGACAGTCTCAAAATGGGTGAGCAGTGTGGTCGGGCGGTAGGAAAAGCAAGTAGGATGCTTGGCTGCATAGCTAGAGGTATAACAAGCAGGAAGAGGAGGATTGCGATCCCGCTATATAGAGCGCTGGTGAGATCACATTTGGAATACTGTGTTCAGTTCTGGAGACCTCACCTACAAAAAGATATTGACAAAATGGAACGGGTCCAAAGACGGGCTACAAGAATGGTGGAAGGTCTTAAGCATAAAACGTATCAGGAAAGACTTAATGAACTCAATCTGTATAGTCTGGAGGACAGAAGGGAAAGGGGGGACATGATCGAAACATTTAAATATGTTAAAGAGTTAAATAAGGTTCAGGAGGGAAGTGAACACAAGAACAAGGGGACACAATCTGAAATTAGTTGCGGGAAAGATCAAAAGCAACATGAGAAAATATTATTTTACTGAAAGAGTCGTAGATCCTTGGAACAAACTTCCAGCAGACGTGGTTGGTAAATCCACAGTAACTGAATTTAAACATGCCTGGAATAAACATAGCTCCATCCTAAGATGAAATACAAAAAATAGTATAAGGGCACACTAGATGGATCATGAGGTCTTTTTCTGCTGTCAGTCTTCTATGTTTCTATATGTAGCCCCTGAAATATTTTTGTAGATCATGGAACCACCTCTAATGATACAGCAACAGCAAATGTCAGCAGTTGGTATTAGTTTCCATTTAGGAGGGAAAAATAATTTTTTTAACAATTTAAGATGTGTAAGATATGTAACACATTTAAAAATCCAAGACCTCTAGCCCAAAGAGTCACCCTCCACACCATAAAACCACACTGCTCTATATTGTTGTCAAACCCCTTCCATGCTTGTCCCCAAGTAAAGTGTCCATCAAAACATTGTCTCTCCATTGTAAAGAGAAGAATTGTTTAGATAGCTCAATAAGAGCAGTTTCGCTGGTTTCTAACTTGCACTTTTCATCTCCTTCCCCACATCCCCTTAAACCTTCACATTTGTAAGAGGGCCCTGTTAGCCTGTCTCACTAAATAAAAGGGGAAAAAAGCATTTTGGTCCCTTTATGGTTGAATTGATTTATTGTAGCATAAACTCTTGTGAATTCATGTCCATGAGACACAAGAGAAGTCAGAGGCATATTTATGAGAAAGCTTTAGCTTGATACATCTGGAAGACACCTGGTTGGGGAAGGGTGAACTAAAATAACAAAGTGTAACATTCCAGTTCAAAGGAAAGCAGCCTTAATAAAGAAGATAGCAAATCTAATTAGTAAGTTGGTAAAAATGTAGGCAGACTGAGAATGGTTTTCATTTGCTGGTCAAAAGTAACGGAGGAGGATTTCCTTGGATTAATATAACTACCATGTGGAATGCAACCACAGAAAAAGCTGTAATTTAGGGTGCCGTATCTCTCAACAGAGATTATAACAATCTACAGACAGTATGGCTGGCATGAGTCATAGTCCAGGACATCTGGAGAACACCAGGTTTGGAAGGATGACCTAAAATATACTGGGCATCAGCCATTCCAGTTTTAAAACTTCTTACTTAGACCCAGTAAAGGGCTCCTATTTGCAGCTCTACTGGAATGCTCCGGTAGGGGGGAGCGCGCCCATGTGCGCATATCCCTTTCACCTTTCTGTGCATGCACAGGACGAATTGGCTACTGCTTGGAGGGCGAGGGGAGCAGACAGAGCGCCGAGAGAGATTCTCCCTCCTCCTCGTCCACTTCTGCACAGGTAAGACATCGTGGACCAGAATGAAACGAGGGAGGGGGCGGACGGAAGTAGTCTTACTTGTTCAAGGAGGATGGAGGATCTGGCTCAGTGGAGGGGAGCTCTGTCTGCTCCCCTTGCCCTCCAAGCAGCAGCCAATTCATCTGGGGAGAGTGGCACCGGACCAGCAAGATTCAGATGCTGCACATGCACATGTTTTGCGTTCCCAGCCCATTCCGGGAATGGTAGCCCGCCACTGGCTATGAATTACAAACTCTAATAGTTGCATTCAAACATCATAAAAGGCCAAACCACACAACTAATCTTAAATGTAGAATGATGTGTCAATCCATCCCATCATGTGCAATGTCCTCTCTGACCAATTTTGCATCAGGATGATATGTGAATGAGACGAAGCAAATTTACATATTTTGATTAGTTTCCACCAATACCAATTAATTCCAGAACAATAACTACCCATCCAATGTGTTCATCTGCAAAGAACGAACATCACACCATTCCTTATATGATCTGTGGCAAAATTAAAAAAAAATATTGTGAACTTACTCAACATATTGTTCATTACTATGGCTGCAGTTAGAACTTACTTATTGCAATAACACCAGCTTGATCCTAAAGGTTGTTTAGAGAAAAATTGCAATTAGTTTACGAATACCTTCAGGGAAGGGAGGGAGTTTGGAGCTTCATGCCTAAAGGAGCTGCCCTTACAATAAGGACCAAAATAAATGGTATGAGGCTGTCACAACCCATAATGATATACTTCCAGATAAAGATAACAACATATTTGATATCAGCTTTATGAGGACATTGTAGTCAGATTCACACAAGAGCTGCTTCCATTACAGGGAGATGTTTTCTTCATCCTTTTGGCACAATCCATGTGGAGAGCCATGCAATCTCTCTTATGACTTGTGAATAATTTCCAGAAGAAATTATTTCTTGGCGGGAGAACAAGAAAGATGTGGAGTTTACCCAACCCAGAAATCAATTACATGTTTTAGTTGGTTTTTATTTTCACTGAATGTATTGTATGAGCCCAGCCCCAGTTCAAAGCCAGAGCATTTCCAATGCTGTAATTTAGTGTACTAGGTGCAATGGCAGCAATTTTGTCTCAGTTATCATTAAATTATTCAGGATTAGAATACTGAAGCTTCTGCTTAATGGAGCTCAATTCTGTCTTTTTTTTCTTTTTTCTTTTTAAAATTTCTTTTTATTGTTTTCATAAATACATATATCACATGTTGTTTGTTCAGTTTACAGAACTTGTCCAACTTTTTTACCTGTTACAATCGTTCTTAGTTAAGTTAGGTCTTATAAATAATACTATCTTAATACTATGCAATAAAGGACAGAATAAAAGCATTCAAAAGGTATTTGTTATTTTTTTACAATTTGTACTGCAATTTTATATCATATTATACAAGAAATTTCTTTTGAATCCATTCGTGCCAATTACACCACATACTTTTAAATTCGTTCATTCTATTTCCCTTAAGTAAGTTTGCCATCTCGTCCATTTCTGCACATAAGTATATCTTGTCTATTATTAAGTTTGCATTGGGAGTCTGTTCGTTTCTCCATGTTTGCGCTATCGCAATTCTAGTAGCTGTGTTTATATGTGTCAATAAGAAAAGTGTTTGCTTAGAGTATGATCTTTTCCAAATTCCAAGAGCCAGTTGTGAATGGTTTCCCAGATTTTTTGAATTTTGGAGCAGGACCACCACATATGGAAAAAAGTGCCTTTTTCTTTTTTACATTTCCAGCATATGTTTTGTAATGCTGGGTAAATCTTGGCTAATCTCGCCGGCGGTAAGTACCATCTGTAGAAGAGCTTGTAATAATTTTCTTTATATGCTGATGATAGAGTAATTTTAGTTATTACATTCCATGTTTTTTCCCATTCTGCTATATGAATTTCTCTTTGTATATTTTTCTCCCAGGCTACCATAGGGTTTTTAATCACCTCTTTTTCTTTGTCCTGTTCTAATAGAATCTGATATAATTTGGTTATCTGTTTATCCTCACATCCTGTTAAAATCTTGTCCAGGGTTTGGGTGGAAATTGCTATGCCTGGTGTTTTTTTGTCTTTATTGTATCTAGATTTTATTTGTATATATGTCCACCAGTCAATCTTGTAATTTTGTGACTCCAATTCTTGTTTAGTTTTTAGGTCTCCGTTTGGGTGTAAGATATCTTTATAACTGATAGTCTTAGTTGGATCTATCAAATTTGGATATGCTATAGCTTCCATAGTGGATAGCCATCTGGGAATTTGAATATAGAATTTTTTAAAAATCTCGTACCATGTTTTTAAGAGCGATTTTCTTATCAGGTGTTTATTGAATGTAGTTTGTTTTTGTTTTTCATCTTTCCATAAGTAAGCATGCCAGCCCATCTGTAAATCGTGACCTTCAAGTACCAGTATTCTTTTATTTGTAAGGCGCGCTGCACTGTAGTATTGTTTTAGGTCGGGGAGTCCTAATCCTCCTCTACTTTTGGTGTCTTGGAGGTATCTAAATTTGATTCTCGGTTTTTTATTTTGCCATATAAATTTTGAGAAAATTTTATTGATCTCTTAAAAAAAAATTGTTCAATATTGATTGGAGCAATTTGAAAAAGGTAGAGAAATTTTGGCAAAATGTCCATTTTTATCACGGCAATTCTGCCTAACATGGATAGTTGCAAGTCTTTCCATTTTTCTAGGTTTTTATTTGTTTCTTGTAAAAGTTTCTTGTAATAGTCTTTTTTGAGAGATGTAGTTTTATCTTATATTGTTAATCCTAAATATTTAATTCTTTTTGTGATTTGTAGTTTTGTGGTTTCTTCCAGTTTCTTAATTTGTTTTATGGTCATATTTTTTGTCATGAGTATCGTTTTTTGTTTGTTGATTTTTAATCCTGAAAGTTCGCCACATTTTTCTATTTCTTTAATTAGTTCTGGGCCAGATCTCATAGGGTCTTCTAAGAAAAATACAATATCATCTACATACGCCTGGAGTTTGTACTCTTCATCTTTTATCTTAATTCCTTTTATTTCTTTGTTATGTCGAATTTTATTTAATGGTATTTCCTGGGTTAGTATGTATAGTAAAGGAGACATTGGGCATCCCTGCCTTACACCTTTTTCTATCGGGATTAACTTAGTCATATCATATCATTATTAATTATCACTCTGGCTGATTGTGTTGTATAAATATTTCTAATAATATTTTCAAACTTAATGCCCAATTTTAATTCTTTAATTACTTCCAGTAAGTATTGCCAGTTGACACTATCAAAGGCTTTTTGTGCATCCAGGAAGGCAAGAGCTACTTGTTCTCCTGGATGAGCTTCACAATATTCTATAATACCTAGGACTGTCCTTGTACAACTTGAGATTTGTCTGTTTGGTAGGAAGCCGTTTTGGTCTGAGTTAATTATTTTATTTAGAATATTTTTTAGTCTTTCTGATAAAATTGTCATGAAAATCCTATAGTCCGCATTTAATAGGGATATTGGTCTGTAATTTCTTATTTTTTGTTTATCTGCACCTTCTTTGGGTATCGTTGTGATATATGACTCTCTCCAAGTATTCGGAATTTTGGCTTGTTCCAGAATTTCATTATATGTTTCCAGCAATATGGGTTCGAATAATTCTCTATTATGTTTGTAGAATTCTCCTGGAAGTCCGTCTGGACCTGGAGTTTCAATTCTGTCTTTATAAACACAAAAACGTAAGGGGGAAACTCAATATGTTGCATATTCCTTATTGTGTCATTTATTTGTTTGTTTGTTTGTTTGTTTGTTTGTTTATGTGTTTATGTGTTTGTGTGTTTGTGTGTTTGTTTGTTTGTTTGTTTATTTATTTATTTATTTATTTATTTATTTATTTATTTATTTATTTATTTATTTATTTATTTATTTATTTATTTATTTATTTATTTATTTATTTATTTATTTATTTATTTATTTATTTATTTATTTATTTATTTATTTATTTATTTATTTATTTATTTATTTATTTATTTATTTATTTATTAGATTTGTATGCCGCCCCTCTCCACAGACTCGGGGCGGCTAACAACAATAGTGAAACAACATATAACAAATTTAATATTTAACATAATTTAAAAAACCCTAATTTAAAAAAACCAAACATACACACAAACATACCATGCATAAATTGTATAGGTCTAGGAGGAAGGGCATATCTCAGTTCCCCCATGCCTGACGACAGAGGTGGGTTTTAAGGAGCTTGCGAAAGGCGAGGAGGGTGTTGGTGAAACGTGGGCGAATCTGGGAAGCCCCACGATAGCTCTTGCGGCCACATTCTGCACAATCTGAAGTTTCTGAAAACTTTTAAAAGGTAGCCCCATGTAGAGAGCATTGCAGTAGTCGAACCTCGAGGTGTATTATTGTTGCTGTCTGTTTTTATAATAGGAGGCATTCATGCTTTTGTGTGTTGCAACTTTGTAAAATATCTGCATCTTTGTTTTCTTAATCCATCAACAAAGTTTTGACAGCCTAGATTTACATTATTCAGTTTATTTCCTGATTCCAGCAATCAACTTCCATTCATCCCCTTCAAATCGGTGATCACTGCAGTTTGTAGATCACATGACTCATCATACATTTATTGAAAAAATATTGCAATTGAAAATCAATTTCATTGAAAAACTTGAAACCCAGTGCCAGGCAACCCTCTCTGGGGTGTCCCTTTCACCATTTTTTTTTTTTTTTGCTGGTAAATGCTTCTTGTCTCTCTTTCTCTGTGGTAGCTCTGGCAACTCTCAAGAGAATGTGAGATTTCAGGCAGGTTGATATAGGGCAAACAATTTTCAGATGAGGTGTTGAAAAGCAAATACGAGCATTCTCAGCTGGGTTGGGAAACCAAACAAAAATCAATGCCGCAAATAACGTACTAGTGTAAATTAATGCAAATATAAGGCTCCAGGTATAATGTGGACCAACCAATGCTTGTTTGTTTCTTTCCAAATAATTTCCTCAATTTTCTCCCTTTGCTTGTGGTTCTCAATTAGAATTGGATCTTGGGTTTCTGTGTAGTTAAAACTTAAAACCACTTAAAATCACAACTGAATCTGGAACTTCCATGGCTAAACAAGGCGATTGATAAGTGAGTCATTCCTGATGTTACAATTAGTGATGGGCGAACCCAACGGTGTTTGGGTTTGGCAAGTTCGGATGAACTTTTCGCAAAATTCGGCTGAACCCGAACCGAACCCGAACCCGAACGGGGAATCCCACTAAGAGATTCTGGGGGCAGAGCTTTGATGTCACATATACTGGCAGATTGCTAAGGATGCCAAGGTGATCACTTCCTGGATTCCATGGAATCCAGGAAGTGATCACCTTGGCATCCTTAGCAACCTGCTGGTGACGTCAAGGCTCCGTCCCCGAAATCTCTTCATGGGAGGGATTCCCCAGCTCCTTCAAAGGGAGGTCTAGGATACCAAAGAAATGGGGGTACCACAGAATTTTCCCCTTGTTATCATGCTCTTAACCCATTCGTTGCCAACTTTAGTTTTCAGTTCTTACTTATGGAGTTTTAACATGTTGTTGTTTAAGCAACGGAAGTCTTGAAAGGCTCCATTTTGAGCATGTTTAGGATACCAATTGTCTCTCGTCCAACTCACTGCCGGGTGTCGACTGTGCAAGCCAATCTGTCGCAATATCTTTGGCAGCAGCCCGGCGGTACCTTTCAACTCCTAGCAAAGGAGATGGCCACTGGTGGTATCACTATTTTCACATATTCCTTTATGGGATCCCAGAAAGTGCTTCTGCATTGTTACTGAGATATCTAGAAAGGAAGATATATTTAAAATATTCAAAAGTAATTTATTTATTATTAGATTTTTAGCCTGACTTTATTGTTTTTAGAACTCCAGGTGGTCAACATCTTCCTCCTTCTATTTTCCTCAAAACAACAACCCTTCATGGCATCGGGCCAGAATATCTCGGGGATCGCCTTCTGCCGCACGAATCCCAGTGACCGATTAGGTCCCATAGAGTTGGCCTTCTCCGGGTCGCGTCGACTAAACAATGTCGTCTGGCGGGTCCCAGGTGAAGAGTCTTCTCTGTGGCGGCCCCGACCCTCTGGAATCAACTCCCCCCAGAGATTAGAACTGCCCCCACCCTCCTTGCCTTTCGTAAATTCCTTAAAACCCACCTTTGCCACCAGGCAAGGGGCGAATTGAGATATCTCCCCCGGCCCTATACAATTTATGTATGGTATGTTTGTTTGTTTGTATGCATGTCTGCTTTAATAATGGGTTTTTAAAAATGTTTTTAAATTATTAGATTTGTCATGAACTGTTTTATTGTGTTGTGAGCCGCCCTGAGACTACGGAGAGGGGCGGAAATCAAATCAAATCAAATCAAATCAAATCAAATCAAATCAAATCAAATCAAATCAAATCAAATCAAATCAAATCAAATCAAATCAAATCAAATCAAATCAAATCAAATCAAATCAAATCAAATCAAATCAAATCAAATCAAATCAAATCAAATCAAATCAAATCAAATCAAATCAAATCAAATCAAATCAAATCAAATCAAATCAAATCAAATCAAATCAAATCAAATCAAATCAAAGATAGATAGATAAACAAACAAACAAACCCTGTAAGGCAGTAATGGGCAGCCAAAATTTTTACTGCCACACTGTGGGTGTAGCTTATTTTGTGGGTGTGGCTTGATGGTCATGTGACTGGGTAGGAGTGGCTTGAACGCTCACCATCATGCAAGTGAACTGTTAAGTCCCCAACTTACAACCTCACCAGTGTCGCTCTCTAGGATGACAATTTGCTTTGCATTTCCCACGCTCTCCTTCCTGGTTCTCCCCCTGCCTCAGGCTGGGTAACTAGGCAAATGGGTGCCAATCAGCTGTTGAGAAAAGAGGGGGGAGGAAATCGACCCCTGCAACTCCTGCCAGTGCTGGTCTCCCTGCCGTTTTCCAAGGAAGAGGAGGAGGAAGGGTGGGGGGGATCATCAGCTGGAGCTGGGCACACAGCTTTATTTCTACTCCGTCCTGCCTGCTGCCCACCCCTGCTGTGGTGGAGTTGGACTGAAAGAGTGAGTTGGACTGAAAGAGTGTGACTGGCCTAAAGTCAGCCAGCTGGGGTTTTTTCACGGCTAGGATGGAACTAGAACTTAGTCCCCTGGTTTCTAGGCCAGCACCTTTATCACTACATCAAATTTCTTTCAGCTAGCCTCCATGGGTTGCGCGGTCACGCCCCAAATTGTCAACAGATAGCTGAAGGCCTGCATCGCCTAGGCCTACATGGGCCTGTCCCAACCAGCCCCCAGTAGGATAATGGTGCATTATATCAGTGGCCTGGGCCACACAGGCATCCATTGAAGAAAAATATCAGGCAGCCAGTTACCCGACTCTTTCGCTGTTTGTCAAGCATTTCCAACTGGATGTATTTGCCTTGACTAAGGTGGATTTTGGAAGGTAAGTTCTTCAGATGGTCTGCTCCACTTCTGCTCCCCTGGACCGGCCTTGTCCCACCCTCAAGACTTAAGCTTGGATATATCCCATTGCTTGGACTCTCCTTAGCAGCAGACAGGAGAACTGACATGGGCTTACCTGAACGGTCTTCACTGTGCGCTGTGGCGAGAGTCCAAACCCGCTTTGGCTTCTTGGTCCAGGGTCTCTGGCTTTCTTGATTCTTTGTTCTGACTTGGATGGATGCAAATGCCTTCCTTTGAAAACTGAATCATTACAGCTGGTGGAGGAAAGGGGATGTGTTGAATTAATTAATTAACTCAGTCGCCAGGGCAACCAAGGAAGTTAACTCATTGCTTGGACTTTCCCTGCAGCACACAGAAAGGACCATTCAGGTAAGCCAATGTCACATCTGATGGCCATTTCAAAAAATCCTTTCTTAGCAAGCATCTAGAAGCCAAGAGGAATGTATTTGTCCTGGAGATTTGGTGATGAGTGAGTGGATTTCACTTATAAATATATATATAGATTGGCCTTCTGTCCAATATCCCATGGCCGATTAGGTCCCACAGAGTTGGCCTTCTCCGGGTCCCGTCGACTAAACAATGTTGGCTGGCGGGACCTAGGGGAACAGCCTTCTCTGTGGCAGCCCCGGCCCTCTAGAATCAACTCCCTCCAGAGATTCGAACAGCCCACACTCTCCTCGCCTTCCGTAAAAGGTTGAAGACCCACCTTTGTCGCCAGACATGGGGATAATTACCACCCTTTCCCCCTTTTTTTGTTATGTTTTCGGCCTTACTGTATGACAGATTAGGTTGAATGTGTATGATTGTATAGTTAGGGATTTTATTTTATTTTATTTTATTTATTATTTAGATTTCTATGCCGCCCCTCTCCGCAGACTCGGGGCGGCTCACAGCACGACTCAACAATTCATCATAATAAATCCAAATATAATTTAAAATATTTAAAAAAGAACCCCATTTTACTAACAAACACACACACAAACATACCATGCATAAATTGTACATGCCCGGGGGAGGTGTTTCAGTTCCCCCATGCCTGATGACAAAGGTGGGTTTTAAGGAGTTTACCGAAGGCAGGGAGAGTAGGGGCAGTTCTAATCTCTGGGGGGAGTTGGTTCCAGAGAGTCAGGGCTGCCACAGAAAAGGCTCTTCCCCCGGGGCCCGCCAACCAACATTGTTTAGTTGACGGGACCTGGAGAAGGATCGGTCGCTGGAATTCGTGCGGCAGAAGGCGGTCTCGGAGATATTCTGGTCCAGTGCCATGAAGGGCTTTAAAGGTCATAACCAACACTTTGAATTGTGACTGGAAATTGATCGGCAGCCAATGCAGACTGCGGAGTGATGGTGAAACATGGGCATACCTAGCTAAGCCCATGACCGCTCTCGCAGCTGCATTCTGCACGATCTGAAGTTTCCAAACACTTTTCAAAGGTAGCCCCATGTAGAGAACATTACAGTAGTCAAACCTCGAGGTGATGAGGGCATGAGTGACTGTGAGCAATGAGTCCCGGTCCAGATAGGGCCGCAACTGGTGCACCAGGCGAACCTGGGCAAACGCCCCCCTCGCCACAGCTGAAAGATGGTTCTCTAATGTGAGCTGTGGATCGAGGAGGACGCCCAAGTTGCGGACCCTCTCCGAGGGGGTCAATGATGCCCCCCCCAGGGTAATGGACGGACAGATGGGATTGTCCTTGGGAGGCAAAACCCACAGCCACTCCGTCTTATCCGGGTTGAGTTTGAGTCTGTTGACACCCATCCAGGCCCCAACAGCCTCCAGACACTGGCACATCACTTCCACTGCTTCGTTGACTGGACATGGGGTGGAGATGTAAAGCTGGGTATCATCAGCGTACTGATGATACCTCACCCCATGCCCTTGGATGATCTCACCCAGCGGTTTCATGTAGATATTAAATAGCAGGGGGGATAGGACCGACCCCTGAGGCACCCCACAATGGAGAGACCTCGGAGTCGACCTCTGACCCCCCACTAACACCGACTGCGACTGACCGGAGAGGTAGGAGCAGAACCACTGGAGAACAGTGCCTCCCACCCCCAACCCCTCCAGCCGGTGCAGAAGGATACCATGGTCAATGGTATCGAAAGCCGCTGAGAGGTCAAGAAGCACCAGGACAGAGGATAAACCCTGTCCCAGGCCCACCAGAGATCATCCATCAACGCGACCAAAGCAGTTTCCGTGCTGTAACCGGGCCTGAAACCCGACTGCTGGGGACCTAGATAATCGGCTTCTTCCAAGGACCGCTGGAGCTGGAGTGCCACCACCTTCTCAACAACCTTCCCCATAAAGGGAAGGTTGGAGACTGGACAATAGTTATTAAGTACGGCTGGGTCCAGGGAAGGCTTCTTGAGGATGGGGCGCACGAGCGCCTCTTTATAGAGTGTTGGAAAAACTCCCCTCCCCAAGGAAGCATTGGTAATCTCCTGGACCCAGCTCCGTGTCACCTCCCTGCTGGCCAAGACCAGCCAGGAGGGACACGGATCCAGTAAACAGGTGGCGGAACTCACAGCTCCAATGGCCTTGTCCACTTCATCAAACATTTTACTATGTTATTAATGATTTTATATTTGATTTAATTTTTCTACTATTGGATTTGTAATGCATTGTATCACTGTTAGGTTGTGAGCCGCCCCGAATCTTTGGAGAGGGGCAGCATACAAATCTAATAAATAATAATAAATAATAATAATAATATGTTGCACTTCTAGAGTTAATGGGATCCCAAATGTCTAGTCAATTGTTCTGCTGTGGCTTACCTACAATATTAGACATGGATTTTATTCCTTTGAGTAGGGACTTAGCCCTTCTCATGCAGTTTTCCTTGAAATGCAGGTGCTGATCTGTACTATATCTTCAATGGATTTGAAGTAACAGGAGATACTATTTCAGCTCCCACTGAAAATTTTTCCTTTGTACTTTGTATACAAATACGTATGTTGCCTTTTATTCCAGATTATTTGTGGTTTCAGTAAATGACAGTCCCTGAACAGCACAAGGCAAATGAGGAGTAATAACCAGCCCCTGCCCCCCTCCCCACATTTTTTTTGGTTCTTGTCTTAATGATCTTTTTTTAAAAAAAATCTGGTAACTGGAAAGAATTAAAGACAATCAGTGTAATGTACATTCCTGATCTGTTAAAACACCCATGAATTCCACTTCAGCCTCATTGTTTGTGTGGCTGCTTAGGCCTTCTAACCCAATTCAAAACCTGCTCTGCAACTTTATTTTGATGAATGAACTTTTTCTTCTTGTTTCCCATTCCAAATTGACTGCATTGATTGATGTTTCTCCCTATGTTTGTTTTGCATGCACGCATGCACACACATTGTAACTTTTCATCCCTTTTCTCTGCCAAGGGCCTTGCAAAAATAAGAAGGACATGTGATGCCTTTTTTATTTTGCCCATTGAGTGCTATGCTGCCTGAAACATATCCTCTCCTTGGTTGATACACAGCCCAAAGTCCAATTCTTCGGGGACACGTAAAGTGAGCGTGATGTTTGGAATCTTGGAATAGCCTGGAAGAAAAAGCAGAAGGCCATGGAAGAAGCACTTTCAGAACACTGGGAAAGACAAAATTTGTTGAGCCATTAAGGACATCCACGCTTCCAAAGCAGTGTGCATTTGTGTGTGCGTTTATATTTTAAACACAATTATAATTCCTAGGTCAGTAATGGCAAAGCTATGGTAAGCGTAACCCAGGTGGCATGCGGAGTCATATCGGAGGGCATGCGAGGTGTTGTCCTATGTCATCTCCAGCTGATTTTCGGCCTTGGGAAAGGCCGTTTTGTCTTCCAAAGGCTTCAGGGAAGCTTCCCTGAAGACACTGGAGTGCAAAAAAACAGCCCAATGGGCAAACCGGAAGTCCGTTTTTCTGAACTTCCTGTTTGCTCCTTTTTTCAGTCACAGGCTTCACATACACAGGGATTGGGGGAATTATGTGCAGGGGCAGCATGGGAGTGCGCATGCATGGGAGGGACGGAATGGGTGGGGCAGATGCATGCATACTAACACACACGCACACACTCTTTTGCCACGCGAACCAAAAGAGGTTCGCCATCACTGTCCTAGTTTGCCTAATTTCCTTTTTAAAAATGGTCTTTTCCTGCTTTGCATTCCACATGAACAAACTTTACACATGACCTGAGAATGAAGTGTAAATGTGCCTTTACTGTTAAATGTGCTCCCCCCCCCCGCCCTTTATCTTTTGCTAACTCATCCAAATGTGAGCTGGACACTTGGGATAAAGATAGACAACAGAGAAGAGCAAGGACCACATCGCCTTCTAAAGCATTTGAAAAGGACTACAGTAACCATTTTAATTTTTGTCTAAGGATCTTTCCTTCTAGCATCTTCATTTTAGACTACTACCATTTATCAGTATTCTAATTTCATTTCGTTTCAATGGTCTGTCTCCATCTGGTATTGTGTGGAAACCAGCAAGCAGCATGACGCCCTCCAGATATTTTGACACACTTACTACTTCCATAAATCCCAGATAATGCGGTGACTAGTCAGGGCTTATGGGAATGTTACTTTGAAACAAGAGGAAAGCATAAGTTGTTCGCCATTTGAGAGGTTTTCCAAAATGTGAGCTGATTTAGGTTTGTTTGTTTTTTTAAAAAAAATTGAGCATAATAGTATTGACCAATGAAAACCAAGCCTCCCTCACCCAAATGATAATGTAATTTCCTCATTGAGGAAATCAGGGTTTTTAAAAAAATTTTTTAAAGAAGCACTTATCATATACGTTCACATTTGGCCTGGCTTGGTTTTCTTCCTCTTTTCAACTATTTGCATTCTGTTTGGGCAAAGATAAAAAAAGGATGCAGTATGTTTTTGAGTGTTGAAGATTAAGAATGTAGGAAGTTAGCACCCATGCCTCTCCTAGAAAAAAATGAAATATTCTAGGAAATATTGAAAAGGACGAATATGTTTCCCTGGATGAAGGGGTGGGGGGTGGAACATGTTTTAAAGACAAAGCAGTTTCCTGCAGCGCCCTTCAGCTCTAGGGGGATGAAATTAAGACCTTCACCCTTAGGAAATAATAGGATTAGCCCTCTACCCATCTCACCACATGGCGCCTGGGAAGATTGCATCAGCCAGCAAGGCTCAAGCAAACAAGGAGTCAGGACAGCCTACAGAGTTGCCCCTGCATGGCCCCATGGGAGTCTGATAACCAATCAGAGTGCCTTTCTTGCACAGGAGCAGGAGGCCCCAGGACTGGGCCCAAGAGAGGGAATAAAACCAAGGACTCTCAGCATCTCGCCCCTTCTCTTCTTCTTCAATATCTTCGAGGCATGTGATTGGGGTGGGCTACTGCCCAGAGGGGGGAACGCAGTGGGGTAGTGAAATTGGAGCTCCACCCCAGAGCACCCATTTTGCAGTGAAAGATGCTGAAAGAAAATGCAGGGTGCCCTGCATAAGCCACGGCCACAATGTGGTAGTAAAAATTTTGGTAGCCCTTCACTGCATGTGATCCTCCTTTCTCTAGAACCTCGGACCATGTGGTCCTGCTGTCCACCATTAAGCCATCTTTCCAAGCAGTCACCATGCTTCCAGTGTCTTTTCCCCCACTTGGAACCAAACCCAGAAGGATATTACTTACAACAAGAAAATGGGCTGTTTCAGCAACAGAGTGGTTCATGCCTGGAACTCACTACCTAACTCTGTGGTTTCATCACCAAACCTCCAAAACGTTACCTTTAGACTGTCCACTGTTGACCTCACCTGATTCCTAAGAAGTCAGTAATGGGCATGTATAAGCGCACCAGCGTGCCTTACGTCCCGTCCCTGTCCAATTTATTTATTATTTATTTATTTATTTATTTATTTATTAGATTTGTATGCCGCCCCTTTCCGTGGATTCGGGGCGGCTCACAACACAATAAAACAATTCATAACAAATCTAATAATATACAATTTAAAATTTAAAATTTAAAATAGTTAAAAAAACCCATTTTTAAGCAGACATACCCACAAACATACCATGCATAAATTATATAGGCCCAGGGGAGATGTTTCAATTCCCCCATGCCTGACAACAAAGGTGGGTTTTAAGAAGTTTACGAAGGCAAGGAGGGTAGGGGCAGTTCTAATGTCTGGGGGGAGCTGGTTCCAGAGAGTCGGGGCCGCCACAGAGAAGGCTCTTCCCCTGGGGCCCACCAACCAACATTGTTTAGTTGACGGGACCCGGAGAAGGCCAACTCTGTGGGACCTAATCTGTCGCTGGGATTCGTGCAGCAGAAGGCGGTCTCGGAGATATTCTGGTCCGATGCCATGAAGGGCTTTATAGGTCATAACCAACACTTTGAATTGTGCCCGGAAATTGATCGGCAACCAATGCAGACTGCGGAGTGTTGGTGTGACATGGGCATATTTGGGAAAGCCCATGATTGCTCTCGCAGCTGCATTCTGCACGATCTGAAGTTTCCAAACATTTTTCAAAGGTAGCCCCATGTAGAGAGCGTTACAGTAGTCGAGCCTCGAGGTGATGAGGGCGTGAGTGACTGTGAGCAGTGAGTCATGGTCCAAATAGGGCTGCAACTGGTGCACCAGGTGAACCTGAGCAAACGCCCCCCTCACCACAGCTGAAAGATGGTTCTCTAATGTGAGCTGTGGATCGAGGAGGACACCCAAGTTGTGGACCCTCTCTGAGGGGGTCAATAATTCCCCCCCAGGGTGATGGACGGACAGATGGAATTGTCCTTGGGAGGCAAAACCCACAGCCACTCCGTCTTATCCGGGTTGGGTTTGAGTCTGTTGACACCCATCCAGGCCCCAACAGCCTCCAGACACCGGCACATCACTTCCACTGCTTCGTTGATAGGACATGGGGTGGAGATGTAAAGCTGGCTATCATCAGAGTACTGATGATACCTCACCCCATGTCCTTGGATGATCTCACCCAGCGGTTTCATGTAGATATTGAATAGCAGGGGGGAGAGGACCGACCCCTGAGGCACCCCACAAGGGAGAGACCTCGGAGTCGACCTCTGACCCCCCACTAACACCGACTGCGACTGACCGGAGAGGTAGGAGGAGAACCACTGAAGAACAGTGCCTCCCACCCCCAACCCCTCCAGCTGGTGCAGAAGGATACCATGGTCGATGGTATTGAAAGCCGCTGAGAGGTCAAGAAGCACCAGGACAGAGGATAAACCCCTGTCCCGGGCCCGCCAGAGATCATCCATCAACGCGACCAAAGCAGTTTCCGTGCTGTAACCGGGCCTGAAACCCGACTGCTGGGAACCTAGATAATTGGCTTCTTCCAAGGACCGCTGGAGCTGGAACGCCACCACCTTCTCGACAACCTTCCCCATAAAGGGAAGGTTGGAGACTGGACGGTAGTTATTAAGTACGGCTGGGTCCAGGGAAGGCTTCTTGAGGAGGGGGCGCACAAGCGCCTCTTTATAGGTTGTTGGAAAAGACCCCCTCCCCAAGGAAGCATTGACAATCTCCTGGACCCAGCTCCGTGTCACCTCCCTGCTGGCCGAAACCAGCCAGGAGGGACACGGATCCAGTAAGCAGGTGGCAGAACTCACAGCTCCAATGGCCTTGTCCACTTCATCAGGTGTCACCAGATCAAACTCTTCCCAGACAGGTGGACAAGTACGGGCCCCAGTCACCTCGACTGACTCATTGTCAGTCGACTCTGTTTTACAATTAGAGTCGAGGTCCGCCCGGATTCGAGCGATTTTATCAGCGAAAAACGTGTTAAAATCCTCGGCACTACTCTGCAAGGGCTCCCCAACTCCCCCCTGATTAAGAAGGGGGCGGGTCACCCTAAACAGAGTGGCCGGGCAGGATTCCGCTGATGCAATCAAGGCGGCATGATACGCGCATCTTGCCGCCTTGAGCGCCACTTTGTAAGTCTTAATAAAAGCTCTTACAAGTGTTCGATCGGATTCAGACTTACTCTTCCTCCATCGCTTCTCTAGACGTCTCTTCTGGCGTTTCAACTCCCGGAGCTCCTCGTTGAACCATGGAGCTCTACGGGGTCTAGCGCCACGGAGAGGTCGCAAAGGCGCAATCCGATCAAGAGCCTCCGCTGCAGCCTTGTTCCAGGCCTCCGCAAGAGACTCCGCCGAATTGTGGACGAGTGCATCTGGAATAACCCCAAGCGCCGTCTGAAAGCCCTCTGGGTCCATCAGGCATCTGGGGCGGAACAACTTAATCGGTTCCGCCTCCCTGCGGGGAAGGATTGGAGCCAGGAAGTCAAGCCATAGTAGAAAATGGTCTGACCATGACAAAGGCAATGCTTCTAAGCCCCTTAGTCTCAGACCATTACTCAATTGCTCAGAGAGGAATACCATGTCGGGTGCATGCCCTCCCTCGTGAGTTGGACCCTGTACTACTTGAGTCAGGTCCATGGCTGTCATGGTGGCCATGAACTCCTGTGCCAGTCCAGAGGCTTCGCCGAGTGACGGCAGGTTGAAGTCCCCCAAGACAATAAGTCCAGGGAACTCCACCGCCAACCCGTCTACCTCCTCAAGCAGCACAGGCAGGGCTTTTGACACGCAGCTGGGAGGCAGGTGCGTGAGAAACAAGCCCACCTGAACCCCTAAGTCCAACTTCATCAAGAGAGACTTGCAACCCGCAATCTCTGGAGCAATGAGTCTACGTAGGCAAAGGCTCTCCCTGGCTATAATAGCCACTCCTCCCCCCCTTCCCTGGGGTCGAGGTTGATGCCATATCTGAAACCCAGCTGGGCAAATTTCAGAGAGAGGAACTCCTCCCTCTGGGCCCAGCCAGGTTTCAGTAATACATGCCAGGTCGGCCTCCTCATCCAGGATCAAATCCCGGATGAGGAGAGCTTTATTTACTACCGACCTGGCATTGAGCAGCAGCAACCTGAGTCCAGGGCCAGAATTACACTCATCACCAGTGCTCAAGATTGAGCTTCCTCTTATCAGAACCCATCTTATGTATACCAACAATGTTATATCTATGTATGTTACAAATACGTACTTGCCAAATAAAATAAAATAAAAAATAAAAAAGTTTCTCCATACACCAATATGCTCATTTAGTCTCTTTCTCCCTCCCTCTCTCTTTCACCGCCTCCCTCCCTGCCTCCTTTCCTCTCCCCATCTCTTAGGTAGGATGGTAAAACATCCAGGATAAAGATAAACTAATACTGCAGGTATGGAGGGCAACAGATTAGGAGGATCACTGTTGGTGATTGACTGATTTATTTACGGTATTTGTTGCATCTTTTTTTGCCTCTCCTCATTTCCCAACCTTGGCAAGCTGGCTTCTGGCTGGCTAGGGAATTCTGGGAGTTGAAGCCCACACATCTTAAAGTTGCTATGTTCTAGAAATTCAAAGTGGAATTCACAATACTTCTTCCTTCTGTTGTGGAGAAAATAGTCTCTATTTTTCCACCCTACATAGCAACGCAAGAAGACTGCATCCTGCTTATCAACATACTTGAAGATTCACCAATGCAACCATGATATGCAGTGGAATTGTCCTTCAGGTGTTGCAGGCTGAGAAAAACTGTTGCTTGGTGAAGCTTTTTTTGAATAAACAAACCATTGCCTTTTAGTTTTAATGAGACAAACATAATTATTCCTTAACCAGGCAAAAATCCAGCTATGCGTGTTCTAATTATAGATCTATTTCCTTGATAAATGTGGATGCCAAGATTTTAACAGCTACTTTGGTCTACAGATTACAGTTTGTTCTTCCAACTGTTGTAAATCAGGCTGGATTTAGATAGAGTCTGACAATATCATATGTTTAATCAATGGTTTTGCTCCAGCTCAAAATAGATACAGGTTTTTGGGATGCTGAGAAAGTTGTTGACATATTGAGTTTCCCCAAAGGTTTATATTTTGCACTGATATTATGCATTCGATCCAAAATCACATGTTATCATGGTGCATTTTCTATTTGGTGGGATTTTATGCTCAAGCACACAATAAGGACTTCTGCTTTCTTTCTTTAAAAAATGTTAGATATTCTTGCCTGTCTAATTAGAACTTCTGAAAACATTACTGCAATTGTACCAGATCATATGATTCTATTTTATAATTACAGTACAGATAACGTTTTATAGATAGACCAGAAAATGTTAGCATTAATCTCATTTTATTTACTGATACATTCAATAATCTCTTTGGTAACTCTACAATATACAATGGAGACTTGATGCCATGATGTCATGTCATCATATATCAGGTTATGTTTTTATTTGTTTGTTTGTCATAAATGAATTCCTAGGTGATTTTTTTCAACTAATAGAAATGAATTTATCCCTTGTTTCAATGCAAATGAAAGAAGATCTAATATATGTGTTTTAGATGAATTATATTTTGAGGGGCCTTTTGAGGTTTATTCAATGAATATACGAGGGTCGCCCAGAAAGTAATGCACCACATTTTTTTCTCGGCCTACAGTAATGGTATGAATGCAAAACTTTAGATATACAGTATTTGAATTGTGTGTTTGTAAATTTTGCATTTCTTCAGACAGATAGTGTAGCTGCAGCAGTGTTTCAAAATGGCGTCTGTAAGTGATGTACGTTACAAGCAGCGTGTCGTCATTGAATTTCTCACTGTGGAGAAAGAAACTGTTGGGAACATTCACAAACATTTGTTCCACTTGTTTGGGCCATTAAATGATGCCATTCACGGAAGACATTTTGAGGATGACGAAGAGGTGATTCGAATAGTGTAGAAATGGCTTTGTGACCAGAACAAGGAGTGGTACCGACAGGGAATACACACCCTTGTGTCTCGCTGGAGGAATGGGATGGAGATTATATGGAAGAATAGGGAGTGTAGAAGAAACATCATTCTTTCTTGTGTGTAAGTTTCATTGTGTTCAATAAATAATTGTTGAAGAAAGAAAATGTGGTGCATTACTTTCTAGGCCATCCTCCTATATTTTGGCAAAAGTATGCAAGACTTCACTGTGCAAAATGACAATTTATTTAAGATGGGTAATCATATAAATAGTTGAAATTAATAAATTATCAATTTATCCATCTATATTTTCAGAGCCTTCACTGTGAATTATTTTAACTTTAGCCACTAACTGGAATAAGATAATTCAGAATTTGGTTCTTATTTGGGTTTATCTTGGAATAATTATTTGACTGTACTAAAATCCTGCAGTGTATTGCAATAATTGTATGTTCTGCGATGATATTTAATATCTGCATTTAATATTGCAAAAATCTAAGGAAAAGATTGGATTGTAAATGCAACTTTGACCCTTTTATGCATAACAGCTATACAGTGATCCCTCGATTTTCGCAGGTTCAAACTTCGCGAAACGGCTATAGCACGGTTTTTCAAAAAATATTAATTAAAAAATACTCCACGTTATTTTTCTATACCACGGTTTTTCCCACCCGATGACGTCATACGTCATCACCAAGAGTCACTTCTCTCTCTCTTTCTCTTTCTTTCCTGTCATTCTCTGCTTCAATCATTTTCTCATTTCTCTTTTTTTCTCCCTTTTTCTATCATTTCTCTCTCTCTCTCTACCTTCCACTCTCCCCCCTCTTGCTCTCTCTCTCTCTTTCTCCCTCTCTCTCTCCCTCTCTGTGAGAATGCCTGCCCCACCTCTCCTGCAGCCCCCTTGCTGATAGCTGGGACAAAAGCGCTCTAAGCTAAGGGACTGTGAGAGGGGCGAGGCAGGCATTCTCAAAGCGCTCAGAACGGCTACCAGCCGAATGAGGAGGATGAGAAGCTGTAGCCGCCAGCATTGCGGCAGGAGGACCCGTGTCCCAAGAAAGCCGGTGAGAGGGGTGGATCGGGTGGGTGGGCGGTAGCAGCGAGGGGGCCAGAGGCACTGGGGGGGGGGCAGCCAACATTCAAAACAATCTTTGCCGGCCTCCGCACTTTCATCGCTCCCCGCCCCCAACTTCAAGCCCGGCTCCTTGCGCTGCCTTGAAAAAGGGTGCGTGGGGGTAGTTTTTGGCTGTCCATAGCCAAAAATGGTGTTTTTACTTCAGCACCACTATTTTGCGGAAATTTGACTTTCGCGGGCAGTCTTGGAACGCAACCCCCGCGAAAATTGAGGGAACACTGTACTTTAGAATAGAATAGAATAGAATAGAATTTTATTGGCCAAGTGTGATTGGACACACAAGGAATTTGTCTTGGTGCATATGCTCTCAGCGTACATAAAATAAAATATACATTTATCAACCCTGAAAGACCATAATATCAGAAGACCCCACAACCAATCTAAGACTCTGCGGAAAAGACAGGATACTTAATGATTGTCATACGGGTCAAATAAGCAATGAAGAAGCAATATTAATAAAAATCTTAGGATATAAGCAACAAGTTACAGTCATACAATCAACATGGGAGGAAATGGGTGATAGGAATGATGAGAAAAACTATGTGATTATTCCAGTTTTTTATAAAAAAGACAGATCTACTTATGGATACATTAGACTTCTCATAGTAGTATTTTGGATTAAACAATTGAAGAAGGAAGGCATTTTAAAAACTGTCACTGTTTTTATTTTTTTATTTTGTTTCCTGCTCAAATTTGATTTGGGTGTTGGTTGGTTAAGATGGGCAGACTTATGTCTAATAAACATTTTCTTAACCGATCACGTGCCTTCAAGTCTATGTCAACTCCTAACAACCTCTGCACACAGAGAAGCAAACAAATATTGCAAAAGTCGTGGCACAACTTTTGCAAAAGTTCTGGGGGCCGCCTCCAGGATTTTCAAAAGCCCCAGAATCCCTAGGCTCTCAAATGGGGTATCTTTGGGCTAGACTGGGGTCTTGGTCTTGCTTTCACATCTGGCAACCAGATTGATTCTCCAGACTAGACCTTGGAATGCGGTCTTCTCCCTATGGAACGATAAATAGTCCTGCAGAGTGACAGGAAAAAGGAACTGCTACATAGAAAACATGTGTTTGGAATGAGAGTTGAAATAGTTAAGGAGTTGCTTTATATTTAATCATACTATGGTTTAAGTTAACTCTCAACCCTGAAAGACCATAATATCAGAAGACCCCACAACCAATCTAAGACTGTGGAAAAGACAGGATACAAATCAAACAAAATAGGGAAGAAAAACAGCAGAGCTCAATCAAAACTGTTGTATTTATCATATTAAAGGAAAGTGATATTTTCTTGAACAGGAATTTGGGATATATTTTTTGAATAGCCAGTAAGCTGATAGAACCAGATTCTTTCTATACTTGTTGTCACATCTAAACCAGGGTTTTCAAACTGAAAAGTCTGAACTCCGGTAGTCTTAAATCAAAACTGGTTTATTCATGGCAAGAGAGAATACAAACACTGGAGCAGGTAGAATTGCCGGAATGAGGGCAACGGCTAACCCGTTGCCCTTTTATACTCTTTTTACGCGGGTTTTTTACCAACTGACACACATTTAACTTTCGCGGCTTTTTCTGAATAGCCGCGTCTTAACCAATCGCAGATTTTCTGCGAATATTTTTAAACAAACACAACACCCCTCCCTCTTCGGCTGAGACCATGATTACGTGTTAATCCACGTCACATAGTCCTGCAAGCGGATTGGTGGTTTCACAGATCTCTGGGACCTGCGCAGTTCATTTTGCTGGGAGCTGCTTGCCTGGACGGCTGGCTCCGTTGCTCCGCTAAGGCTAGTCTCTGACGGGCCTGGTTGCGATGATGCATTTTGATCTTCGCCGGCCGCCAGGGGTAACAAGCAGCCATCGCTGGAGTCTCGAGGTGGTTCTGGTAAGTCCTCTATTGGTTTGTCTACAGTAGGTAAAATGTCTGGGTTAGTCTTCATTCTTTTGCGTAGTTGGTCGACATGCCGATGCCAACTGCGCCCATCTGTTAATATTACAACGTATGTTTTTAAACCTGTTTTATCCAATACTGTGCCATCTTTCCATTTATCGTTTGAATCATAGTCTTTGGCATAAATTAAATCCCCGATGTTAAATTGTCTCTCACTTTGTATTTTTATTTCTTTATGGTCATTCTGGTAATTTGGGTGAATTCTGTCTAATTTAGAACGAAGGTTTCTGCCCATTAAAAGTTCTGCCGGGCTTTTGTTTGTTGACGCTGATGGCGTAATATGCTGAATGGTTAAAAATTCATCAATTTGTTGTTGCCAATCTCCTAGTGGTGCTTTGTTTAATGCTTCCTTTGTGGTTCTAACCATTCGTTCTGCTTGCCCATTAGCTTGGGCAAAATGAGGTGGAGTGAGCACATGTTTTATGCCCTGATCTGCAAGAAATAGTTCCATTTGACGGGCTGTTAACTGAGGCCCGTTGTCAGATACCAAAGTGTCTGGAATACCATGTGTGGCAAACATTTTCCTTAATGCCTTTATAGTTGCACTAGTAGTTGTGGATGCCATGAGTTCAATTTCCAGCCACTTGGAGTATGCATCCACAACCAGTAAAAAGGATTGGCCCCTGATTGGTCCTGCAAAGTCAATATGTATTCTAGACCAGGGCCCTCTTGGTGTTGGCCACTCTGATGGTGTAACTTTTGGTGGGTTGGGTCTTGTTCTCTGGCAGGGAATACAACCACCCACCCATGACTCTATGTCCTTGTCCAATCCTGGCCACCATAAGTGACTTCTGGCAATAGTTTTCATTTTGACTATTCCTGGGTGACCTATATGCAATAGCTGCAATGCTTGCTTCTGTAAGGCTTTTGGAATAACAACCCTGTCTCCCCACAATATACAATCTTTTAACACATTTAATTCAAACTGTCTATTCTTAAAAGGTTGAAATTGGTTTGGTTGTTGTTCAATTGGCCATCCCTTTAATATCCATTGTTTAATATATTTCAAAATTGGATCTGCTTGTGTCTGATTGGCTATTTCTGTTGCTGTTAATAACGTTTGTTTACTAGATTCAATTAATAAAACGCTTGAGGCAGGGGCTGGATCATTGACTAATTCTGTTTGGGGGCACCTGCTTAATGCATCAGCATTTCCTATGTCTTTCCCCCCCCTGTGGATTAATGTATAATTGTAAGCGGCTAGAAAAATAGTCCAGCGAGTCATGCGAGGAGAAAGAAAGGCGGGAGTTTGTTTGTTTCCCGCCAAAATGCCTAAAAGCGGTTTATGGTCGGTGATTAACGTAAAGGGTCGACCACAAAGGTAATAATGAAAACGTTTAACTCCAGCGACAAGGGCTAACGCCTCCTTGTCGAGCTGGGAGTAATTCCTTTCAGCTGCCGAAAGAGTTTTAGAATAATAAGCTATTGGGGCTTCTGTGCCGTCCGGAAAGTTATGGCTGAGGACGGCTCCTATGCCGAACGGTGAAGCGTCGCAGGTTAGGGATAAGGGCATAGCTACATTATATTGCACTAGGACACTATTAGAGGAAAGTAAATTTTTTACTGCTTGGAAAGCGGCTTGTTCTTTTGGTCCCCACGTCCAGGCAGAGTCTTTCTTTAGGAGGTTATGAAGCGGTTCTGCCACCGTCGCTTTCTGTTTAAGAAAGACGGAATAAAAGTTAAGGAGTCCTAGGAATGCTTGTAAGTCTGTCTTATCTGAAGGGGTGGGGGCGTTCCTTATGGCATCAACTTTGTCATTTGTGGGGTGAATCCCAAATCGATCTATTGTAAACCCCAGGAATTCAACTTTGGGCACAGCCCAAGAACATTTGTCTGCTTTCAAATGGAGTCCTGTTTCTTTAAATTTGGTTAAAACGCGCCTGATTCTGTCCCATAACTCAGATTTGGATGTGGCAGATATTAATACGTCGTCGAAATATGGAACGACCCCAGGAATATTATTTAAAATGCGTTCCATCAGACCCTGAAAGATACCTGGGGCGGTAGAGACTCCAAACTGGAGCCGGGTGCATTTAAAGGCACCTCTATGAGTTACGATTGTCTGGGCTTCAGAGGTGTCTTGATCTACGGTGAGCTGTTGATATGCCTGTGCCAGGTCCAACTTCGCGAAGATGGACCCATTTCCTAAGGTGTGCAAGAGTTGTTGCACTACTGGGATTGGATAGGCATTATGCTGTAGTGCTTTATTAATCGTGGCTTTATAATCTGCGCAAATTCTAATAGAACCATCCGGCTTAACGGGCGTTACAATAGGAGTTTCCCATTTAGCGTGGTCAGTGGGAACTAGAATGCCCTGAGCTATTAATTTGTCCAATTGTTCATCCACTTTAGGCAAAAGTGGAATGGGGATTCTGCGGGGCTTTAATCGGATGGGCGGAATATTTGGGTCCAAGTTAAACGAAATGGGGCTGCCTGTATATTTACCCAGAGCGCTAGAAAAAACTTCGGGAAATTCTTTCAATAAATCATTTGGGTCAAACGAGTCACATACATTGTTAACCCCTGAAATTTCAATACCTAAAGGTTGTAACCATCGAAGTCCCAGTAATGAGTGTTTAGGACCGTCAACCACTAACAGAGGTAAAAACCCTTGAAATTTTTTAAACGCAATAGGAACATTTAAGCATCCTAACACTGGAATTGAATGGCCCTGAAAATCACTCAAACCCGGTTCCCACGGTTGCAAGTCAGTTTGTTTTACACGAGGTAAATATAATTTAAGTTTTTCCCAAGGCATTATGGAATGTCTGGACCCGGTGTCTAATTCCATTTGGCAGGGGTGGCCGTTGAGGAAAAGAGAAACAAATAGCTTGTTTTCCGCAGCGGGAAAATTGCAGTTTACGGAAGAAGGGGAGTTACCTCGTTGGTTAGAAGAGGGCGAGTTGTCAGCCGGGCGGGAAACGTTGCGCGAAAACGGTGGTCGTCGATTCCTCGGTGAAAAATAGGGTCGTTGGTTTTGTTGAGTTGCTGGAGTTGGGTTGGCGGCGCGGCAGACTTCGGCGATGTGGCCGCGGCGCTGGCAACGGCGGCAGTAGGCGTCCTTGAAATGGCAGCGAAAACGAGGGTGGTTTCCGTTGCAGCCGGCACATCTGTCTGCACGGGAGGCTTCTTTGGCGTCGTGGTCGGAGGCTCTTCGGATTTGGAGACAGGTGTCGTCTGGAGTAGCAGATTCTGAGTGTTTTTCATCAGAAGGGCAGGCGTGCCAAGGTGATTCATCAGGAATGTGATGAACGGTTGAGGTTGCGCGTTTAATTTCGGCAACAGATGTTTCAGATACCTCGGAGGCTTTTGCTGCCTTAAGAATGTCTTGGAGAGAGGCATCCTCATCAACTAAGTATTTCTTCTGGAGCGTGATGTTGGTTAGACCGAAAATAAGGCGGTCCATGAGCTGTTCCTCTGGATCCTTGTATTTGCACTTCGGGAGGAGTGCGCGTAGGCGAGTTATAAAATCGTTGGTGGATTCTCCGTCCGCTTGCCTCATCTGAGCGAATTGATGGCGGTATACGCGGACAGGAGTCGTCGGCTGATAATGGGCGGCAAGTTTTGCTTGTAGAGTTGACCATGCGACGGTTTCCAGGGTGTCTGGGTCAACGAGTGTAGAGGCTAGGCTGTAGACTTCTGTGCCGCAATAAGCGAGGAATATAGCTTTCTTCCTCTCGTCATCGGCGTCATGTAAATTGCTCGCTTTCAAGAAAAATGTAAATTTGGACATATACGAGGTCCAAGCTTCCGTCTCGGGGTTGAATACGGGCGGCGGTGGAGCCATGGCCGAGTTCATGGCTGCGTTAGCGGGAGTTCGACCTCCTCGTCGCCACTGAAAAGTCTGAACTCCGGTAGTCTTAAATCAAAACTGGTTTATTCATGGCAAGAGAGAATACAAACACTGGAGCAGGTAGAATTGCCGGAATGAGGGCAACGGCTAACCCGTTGCCCTTTTATACTCTTTTTACGCGGGTTTTTTACCAACTGACACACATTTAACTTTCGCGGCTTTTTCTGAATAGCCGCGTCTTAACCAATCGCAGATTTTCTGCGAATATTTTTAAACAAACACAACACAAACTTTGCAACTTTAAGATATGTAAATTTCAACTCCCAGAATTCCCTACCAAACAGCTGGCTGGGAAATTCTGGGAATTCTGGGAGTCCAGTTATCTTAAAATTGCCAAGTCTGAAAAACATTGGTCTAAGGCTTCAATGATGGCAGCAAATTGGACGAGGAAATAATAACCAACGCTTAATCCAGACAAGACAAGGAGCGTATGAGAATTGTGTTTGTGTCTGTTCTTGTGTGTATATCAAAATGGCCAAAATGATGACCATGCATGTAAAATAGGATGGGATTTCAACCACAGCTATGGCCACAGGAGTCGACTTCTGCCTGCCTTATAAATGGCTGCTGTTCTTGAGTCAATCAATTGCTCCCAATTCTCTATGACCTGTTGGGCAACCATTTATGAAGGTTGTTGATCAGGAATTGCATCTCTGAGCTCTTGTGAGCTCAGTTTGTGATATTACTAGCAATAATACTTAGCCACTATAGCTCCTCCTGGCCTCTTTTTCTATTGCCTTTATTTTCTCTATATGGGCCTTCCCACACTGCAGGATCTGCAGGTGTGGCTCTGCTTGGTTGTTGTTCAGGTGGTGTTTGATAGGAATGTGAGAAACAATCATTTCAGAAATTACATCAAACTTAGGGATTTTCCCCCCTCGGAAGGTATGCTTGGCCCATTGTTTGGAGAGGTTGGGGTGGATAACAAGGCTTGCCATTTTTCTAGTATCAATTGTTGCCATTTTAATGGATTGTTTTAATCTGACTGTAGAATATGCATTGTTTTTGTGCCTCTGTTTTTATTTGATTTAGGTGGGTTTGAGGTGATTTGATTGCATCTATGTCTTTGATACATTTCCTTCATTGCTTTTTGAACCAATCTTGATTCCTGAATTCTGCAGTCTATTGGAACATATCTTTGTGAATCTGGCTGAATCTGAAATTGATACTCCTACACACAAGGTAACTCTTGGGTTGGTTAAAAAAACCAAAGGATAGTGGTACCTCTATCTAAGAATGCATCTACTTATGAACTTTTCTAGATAAGAACCAGGTGTTCAAGATTTTTTTTGCCTCTTCTCAAGAACCATTTTCCACTTACAAATCCGAGCCTTCGAAACTGTAACCGGAAAAGGCTGGGAGAAGCCTCCGTGGGGCCTCTCTAGGAATCTCCTGGGAGGAAACAGGGCCAGAAAAGGTGGGAAGAAGCCTCCATGGGGCCTCTCTAGGAATCTCCTGGGAGGAAACAGGGCCAGAAAAGGTGGGAAGAAGCCTCCATGGGGCCTCTCTAGGAATCTCCTGGGAGGAAACTGGGTCCCCACCCTCCCTGTGGTTTCCCCAATCGCACACATTATTGGCTTTTACATTGATTCCTATGGGAAAAATGGCTTCTTCTTACAAACCTTTCTACTTAAGAACCTGGTCATGGAACGAATTAAGTTTGTAAGTAGAGGTACCACTGTACTATCAATCAGCATATAGGTGCATGAGGGTTAGGTTCTTGAGCATTTTATTGTCACAGCATTCTATTTTCTTTAGCTCAGTACCCAGAAGCTACAGTTGCATTATAGGCCTTACAGCCAACGTGGATATTAAGAATGCTGGCTGGGGATGATTGGAACTGTTAAACTATTTTGGAAAGTGTCAGATTGAGAAGGGGCATTTCAATGGGGGTTAAAAACTACTCTTGAGAGTCCAGGGACCTTGCTCTACATTTTTAGTTGATTCATGCCAACTGCAGTCAGATGTGATGGAAACTGGGAGACGAGGCAGATGCCATCTGGCAAGCAACAAAGAACTACCAGTACATTATATCTGAAGCAAAGACATGTATCCTCCTTCAAACTGCCACAATTTAAAGCCCCAGTGCTCCGATAATGATGTACATTAGTTCTCAAATACTCTCAGCAGAAACTGTGCCAGCTTGGCATATATTCAAAAAGCCTTTCTATAGAAGGGTAAGCAGATAGATCCTAAATTTATGCGCTTGCAATGAATGAATTGCAGTCTTTTGGCTTCTAAGAGGGATGTAAGAAAAGGGTGTTAGATGTTCTTAAATTGATTTGAGAACATCTATTTAAAGAAAGATGGCACTCGTGAAGGTTATGGGCTTTGGGAAAGGAGTAGCAATGAAATCTGCATGCAGATCTCTTTGTTCAATAGGGTTAGTAGCACAGGATGGGAAAATGTTTAGAAATCCTCTCTAAAGGAATGTGGATCTTGAGAGAGCCGTAACCCTAACTCTAACCCTAACCACCTAACCCTAACTACCTAACCCTAGCCTGGACCTGAACTTGATGGATTGCATTCAAAATGACATACAGCAATTTCCTACATTACTACCTCAGGGACTGCCTTCTGCCGCACGAATCCCAGTGGCCAGTTAGGTCCCACAGAGTGGGTCTTCTCCAGGTCCCGTCAACTAAGCAATGATGCTTGACGGGACCCAGGGGAAGAGCCTTCTCTGTGGCGGCCCTGGCCCTCTGGAACCAACTCCCCCCAGAGATTAGAATTGCCCCCGCCCTCCTTGCCTTTCGTAAGCTACTTAAAACCCACCTCTGCCACCAGGCATGGGGGAATTAAGACTTCTTCTCCCCCTAGGCCGTTACAATTGTATGCATGGTATGTTTGTATGTATGTTTGGTTTTGTATATTAAGGGGTTTTAATTCGCTTTTAGTATTGGATTATTATTGTATACTGTTTATGATTGTTGTTAGCCGCCCCGAGTTTTCAGAGAGGGGCAACATATAAATCCAATAAACTTGAACTTGAACTACTAACCAGTAATATAGTTTTTAATGTGCTTTAAGGTACGTGCACACTGGAATCGGGCAATAGGAGACTAAAAGTTCTGAGAATCATCTCACAGATAATAATAGTGCAAAGGTGCGGAGACAAAAATATGAGGTGAAGGAGAAGTTGCGGCTGTGTGCCAGGCAACAGTTTTTAAGAAAGCAATATGTTACAATTATAGACAACCAGGTCTCTTTGTTTACACCAGATTCTGAATGTTTATATTTGGAATGAGGAAGGAAACAAACTCTGGTGATGAGCCTTATGTGTTTTTATTCTGCCTTTCACCACAATCTTTATCTAGCTTTGTATTTGGAAAAGCATACAATGTAGTTCTGTGCATAAGTCCCCCTCAATGACTGGTAACAGTAATTTATGTGACCAGTAATCAAGACTGATGTATAGTAGTAATTTATTGATTGATTAATCAAATTTAATTACATGGCTGTTCATCTCACATAAAATTACTCTGGGAGGCAAAAACAATCAAATAAAAACAACTAATTATATAAATACAACCTTCTTAAAACAATTTATTAAAAAATAAAATATATGAAGAAATAATATATATAAACCATAGGTATGGAGAAAGTAAATACCGTATTTTTCAGATTATAAGACATATTTCCAGCCAAAGTGGGTGGAAATGCCTGTGCACCTTATAGAATGAATATTGCCTGAATAGGGGGGGGGGGGCAATATACAAGTTAAAAAAGTAGATATTAAAAGCATTTGGTTATCAGATCATGTCCCACTATTGGCAGAATTGGAAATAGGTCAGGAACGCAATCAAAGAATTTGGAGATATATTGCAGTTGTAACTGCTAGTGAACAAGATGAGATAAATTGCAAACAGAGTTATGTGAATATTTCAGAATTAATGATGTGGGTGATATTAAACAATCAATTGTGTGGGATGCATGTAAGGCCTTTATGAGGGGACAATGTATATGTATGGAAGCAGATATTAGGAAGAGGTGGGGTTGATAAAGGGAAATGAAGATAAGAGAAATAGATTTGATACAAGAGCAGCTAAAATTAACTAAAAGTAGAGATTGGAATAGTTTATTGAAATTGAAAAAGAAACAATTGATGGTGTATGATGAGATCAAATGGAACAAGATGAGAATGACGATGCAACAAAAAATACTGAGCTGGGGGACAAAATCAGTGCAGCAAATGGCCAGATATTTGAAGAAGAGGAAAGAAAAATCATGTATTTTAGCATTGAGAGACTCTAGTGGAGTGGTTACATATGGTAAATAACAGCTAGAGAAGATAATGGGGAAATATTATGAAGATTTGTACAAAGAGGAGCAGGTGAAGATAGGAGTCCTCAATGTTGGGAAAATAGTAAGTGAAGAAGATAAACAAATATTGAATGCAGAAATTACACAAGATGAAATTGCTAGAGTAATTAAAGGATTAAAACAAGCCAAAGCACCAGGCCCGGATGGGTTTACAGGGGAATTTTATAAAACTTATATGAATGTATTGCAAAAGTGCAAGAGGACATAAATAGAATGTTAAATATACAAAGGAAATGGCAGTATTAGTTAAAAGCAATGTGATGGGAGAATTTAGAGAAATAAAACAAGCAGCAATAGAAAGCGCTCAGGCGGTAATAGTTTTGGGTTGGAAGGATGCGACAAAATGGACAATGCAAAATTGGTATAGGTACATGGTAGACCATATTCAATTTGAAATGATGGATAAAAGGATAAATTTGGATAATGAAACTGAATTGAAACAACTGATGGGACGGTGGGACAAAGTAAGAAGATATATGACGAGTAGAATCTGAGACGAAGCTACAAGAAATAAATTGGAATCACTCTGTAATATGTAAATAGACAATTTGCTCTTGGCTTATAGTGGGTTATATAAGAAACACCCCCGATATGGTGGTGGGGTATGTGTGTGTGTGTGTCGGGGTGGTGGGCATTTTGTTGCACTATGCACTGTTTTATGTTGTGTGTATATTAACCTTGTTAAAAAATCAATAAAAATATACTTTTTTAAAAAAGAGACTATATGCATTATATCATCTGATGAAATTACTAGAAATCTCTATTCAACTCTGAACATCAAATTAATATTAATATCATCACTGTTTGCTACACTTCCCAAGAAAAATGCACCTAATCACCTAAATAAAAAAGTTCAAAGAAATAAAGAAAAAGAAAAACCAGCACAAAAGAGTAAAACCAGTAAAAATGATATTAGGAAACGTTGCTTTAAACTACAAAATTTATTTGCTGATCATTGCAGGGTTCAAGATGACTCTGAGGTTGTGTGTGTTCAGCTACCTTTCCCCGTTGTGCAAAAATGAAAGAAAAGAATATATCTTCATTAAAAAGTTGTCAGAAGAAAGCTTTTTTAATAATGTGACTCATCAACTGGGCTAGCTGGAAGAAGTTATTTTGCGGTTTATAATAAGGACTGGAAAGGCCAAGTTCCATTTTACTTAGGAACTTAAACAACAAATCCAACTTTCAGCTGCATTCCAGACCAAACTGGATTTATCCTATCAAAGAACAATGAATAACGAATGTGCCCAGAATGTCCCAAGCCATGTTTTCTTATTTAGAGTTATGATTCGCCATCTGGATTCCATGTGTGATAGTTAAAAAGCATGTAATCACATATGAAGGGCGACATTCTATTATTAAACACGGGGATGATGTTTGTGATGATTCTGATCTAGGAAAAAAGATTACTTATCTCTGAAATGGAAAACTCTGTGCGGAGAGTGATAAAAGATTTAAAATAAGCCATGGGTCTAGGTTACTTGTGATCCTGTCATTTGCCCCTGATGAAGAGAGCAGAATTACACAGCCTGGAGGTGACTTCCTTCAAGTCTGGGGGAAGCCTCCCCCTTCCCTGAAGGGGTTGTCAGGAACGTGTTGACCCTGGTCAACTACAAAAGACAGGCTTGCATAACCAGTATTAGCGTTATTATGAAGCAGTGCTCCTTTGTCCTTATCACCTTTATTGCTTTTTGTCCTTTGTTTATATAGCCATCAACCAACTGAAGTGCAGTCCCTGGTAGGAAGTCTGCTTCTCTCTTCACATTTTTTGTTCTACTTATATTTGATCAGCATCACTGCTGTTGCCCTGGGTTTTGCACAGTAATTGGCCAAGCTTACACTAGGTGAGATCCAAAGCTGTCAGATTTTACCTCTTAAGTAACAATATCACGGATGCCCCAAGATCAGAAAATCACGGTTGCAACCATAGATGGTGAACCCCAGGAGGGACATAAAAGGTTAAGACAGCCATGTGACTGTGTGATTGAAGTCCCATCACTTTTCATGTTCTTTGATCATTGTGTCCATTATGTTTTGTATAGACACCCCTGCCAACATACGATCAACGGACAACTTAGACATTTAACTTTAACCTTAGACGGTCTACAGTCGACCTCTCCCCGTTTCTAAGAGTTCTGTGCCTACCATCCCTGTCCTACTATCCTATTGTCCTCTTTTATCATCACTTTTTACTTATGTTATGTTTATACAAACTGCTACTATCCTATTCAGGTTTTACAAATAAATAAAATAAAAATAAAATAAGCTTGAAAGATTGGATTGAAAATAAAGAAGTTAACATAAGCCAAATATTCAGTTCAGAAAGACTAAGTGGAAACCTAATCCCAGAAGGAGGGTTAAAACTTTATCTAACCTTTCTGCTGAATGCCCTTCCCCAACTTTTCACCTGTAACATTCCAAAATGAACATATAACTTTCATGGTTGCTATGATAAACCAATCACACATGACATCTCAAGCAACAGAGTTCTGTGAGAGTACTATTGCATGTGAGAGGCTAAATGCATGACAATATTTTTTGATGATTTGATTTGATTTGATTTGATTTCCACCCCTCTCCGTAGACTCAGAGAGTCTATTCTTATCTTGGCCCAGCAAGGCCTAGGACAATGACTGCTCAGATCTTCAAGTCCAGACTAAGCACTGGGTTTTAAAGGATTTGATTGTCTGTCTGTCTGTCTGTCTGTCTGTCTGTCTGTCTGTCTGTCAGTTAGTTAGATTTTTAAGCCACCCAACTCCTGCCAGACTCCGAATCTTGTATTTCTTAAAACTTGACATGGGGTATGAAATAGATACCTAAATATTTGGCAGAAGACAGAATCAGGACAATTTCTCTCTCCCTGGTTTAGGAGAATATATTCCCCATAGTAACCCTTTTCAGTTGTAGACCTCACAAACAACTATTGTTCTGAAGCCTTTGTTCCAGAGGTCATGAACAGACTAAATAAATTTGCCCACAGGTACAACAAATACAAGATACTTGTTGGGTTAATATTTGTTGAGCTGCATAAAGCAAACATTCCTACCTCAGCAAGAATTATCTACTATTCTACTATCTTGTAATGGTTTGCTTTCCACATATAACACCACTTCTGACCTACAAAGAACTACATTGAGTTTTATTCATGGCAATTAGCAAGGGTAATTAAAGGAAGGGAAACCTATATTTAAATTTATCTGAACCTATCTTTACATGCAAACTAAGGCCCATTGTAATGGTCACCTGAATTGGCTCTGGGAGTGAAATTTAATTTCTCAATAATTACATCATCAATTTGGGCACCTACAATTTTTTAAGGAGACAGCCAGTTTGATTTAGTGAATAAGGAATTATTATTATTTATTAGATTTCTATGCCGCCCCTCTCCGTAGACTTGGGGGGCGGAATAGGAGACTGTGAGTTCTAATCCTGCCTTAGGCATCAAAGCCAGCTGGGTGACTTAGGGTCAGTCACTCTCTATCAGTGCATAACATCTTGCTTGCACAACTAGCCAGTTTGTCAATCTTGTCCCAACCAATAGATCAAAACTTGGTTGATATGAAAAAAGGGAAAGAAGGAGGAGGAGGAAGAGGAGTTGGAGAAAGAGGAAGAAGAGAAGGAGGAAGAGGGGGCAGAAGAGGAAGAGGTGGAGGAGAAAAGGAAGAGGAAGAGGAAGAAGAAGAGGAGGAGGAGGAAAAAGAAGAAGAAAAAAGAAGAAGAAGAAAAAGAAGGAAGAAGAAGTTGTTTCTTAAGATTTACCGTATATGTGTGTATCTAACATATATACATATGAAACCCGGATACTTTTATTTGTTTTATATGAATATAATAAGACTACTGCAGATATTCAAGAAATACACTGAAATATATTGCTTCAGACTAGGTCATAGACATTTGCTATAAAAAAAGAAATGTTTCCTCCTACACTCTGAAATCAATTTCATATGTGTTTTTTTATTAATCTCCTGGTAACAATTTGGATGGACTTGCCACCTCTAGGGTGTGGTTAGGATGTCCTCAGTTCGCGTCAAGACCTTTCTTGTTGTTTCCTGTGTGGGAGGGCTGTGGTTCTTGCTTCTGAAAAGGAGAGTCATATGATGGGTCAGCAACTTCAGATCTCTTTATCTGAGTTCCACTTCCTTCCTAAAATTGATAAACAATTAAAGGAACCATTTGTTTATATGTGTTTGTGTGTCTCTGCTTCAGATTTTTAAAAAAGTTATTTTGTTTGTCATTACTGAATTGCTGCTGCTCTGTTTCTCTCAGAACAGAGTGGGAAAGGCCTGGTATTTCTTTTAGGGACTCTAGAGATCCCTTATCCTTGTTTTTTCCCCCCCATTGTTGTTTATTTTTTCCTGATCTAGGATTGTTTGTGGAGAATATGAGAACCTGTGCACCATTTAGTGACTTTGTATTAACCTAAGAAGACAACTGCCCTAAAGTGTACTTGTTGTGTGAAAGAGTCAGGTAGAAGAACGGCTTTATGGCTAAAGCATTGCTCCAAATGTCTACACAGATTGGCAATTTATGGGAGAAATAGCAAAAATATTTGGTGCCAGCTCTTAGGGATGTGAAAGCTCACCAGGAGTCATGGTATTCAGTGCAGTATCTCTTAACTAATTCATCTACATACATTATTAAAGCTGTTTGTGTTACCGTTTTAAATTTAAAATACAGCACTAGACAACCCATGATCTATTGGGGTCATTGTTTCAGAGATATTTGCTTATCTAAACCAAGAAACAGAATTGTTGAATATGTAAATAGGGAGTTAATGATCAAAGGCAGGGGAAAAAGCAGTGGGATTGGGAGCAACTTCCAACTTCCTGCTGGCTTTCCCATTGAGTTTCCTTGAAATAAACTGAAGCATCAGAAATCCTCTTCCCTTTCCTTAAGTGGGGCAATTGAGTGAATGAGAGATTATGCAAGCAGCCAGGAAGATGTTAGGGAGCACTGAAAATGAGGATAAAATGATCATAATAAAACCATGGAAGCACTGAAGCAGCCACAACTTTCAATCCCATGGGTTAGTCCATTTGATGTACCCCTACCTGTGCTCATTTCTGCACGACCATATTAAGCAGCACAGTTGTATCAATGATTTCCTAAGGTTATGGTAGTGCTATGATTTAAGTGAACTGAACATGTGAATTGAGTAAACTTAAAGAGCATCTTCTTAATTTTGTGTTAGCAAAGAATTTTAATTGTGGCTCAACATAGAGTCAAATTCATCTGTTTGTAATGTATTTGAAATTCTTCTGGATTGTAGGAGAAGAGAAATATGCAGATTTCACAACTAAAACAAATGTAAGAATTATTTACATGGGCTTGGCTGGCTTAAGTGCTAGACATGTAAAATTATGTCAGGGTTTAAAATTACTAATTGAGCCATTGTCTATGTGTGTATATGGTATGTATATACAAGTTGCATGTGATAAGAAGACGAGAGTCACTTTCATAACACATCCTTTTTATCCTGGTTCTTCACCAGGTTCTTTAAAATTAAATTGCAATTAATTTTACGTCTATTAATCCTGAAGCGTAGAGAAGACACGAAGATTATCTTGGGGGCAATCAGTGCACAGGCTTTCCCATCACAGATCAGTCAGTGCTCACAGGAATTCTATGAAGATTTGTTTTAGAAATTTTGTTGAAGACAATTAAGTTGAGCTTCCATTTCCCCCCCTCTTAAACTCAATCATCAGAGTTGAATGTACAGATACATTTCTCTGAACTAAATTTCAATTTGAATCAATTCAAATTATATCAAATCAGAATATTGTATTGAACTGAGAGAATTTATTTATTTATTTACTTACTTACTTACTTACTTACTTACTCATCATTCGTTCGTTCGTTCGTTCGTTCATTCATTCATTCATTCATTTATTTATTTATTTATTTGGATTTGTATGCTGCTTCTCTCTGAGGACTCGGGGCGGCTCTCAGCATATATAAAAAACAGAACAATAATGTAAATCCAATTAATACTACAATTTAAAAACAATTGAAAGAAAAACTTTCAATTGATGAGGGATGAGTAAGAGAAGAATATAAAGTACATTATTTAAGCAGAACCTCAACCCCTGTAAACCCCATGTCCAGTCAGCGAAGCAGTGGAAGTGATGTGCCGGTGCCTGGAGGCTGTTGGGGCCTGGATGGGTGTCAACAGACTCAAACTCAACCCGGATAAGATGGAGTGGCTGTGGGTTTTGCCTCCCAAGGACAACTCCATCTGTCATTCCATTACCCTGGGGGGGGGGGGGGAGGCATACAAATCTAATAAATCTAATAAATAAATAAAATTGACCCCCTCAGAGAGGGTCCGCAACTTGGACGTCCTCCTCGATCCACAGCTCACATTAGAGAAACATCTTTCAGCTGTGGCAAGCGGGGTGTTTGCCCAGGTTTGCCTGGTGCACCAGTTGCGGCCCTATCTGGATCGGGAGTCACTGCTCACAGTCACTCATGCCCTCATCACCTCAAGGCTCGACTACTGTAATGCTCTCTACATGGGGCTACCTTTGAAGAATGTTCGGAAACTTCAGATTGTGCAGAATGCAGCTGCGAGAGCAACCATGGGCTTCTCTAAATATGCCCATGTTACTCCAACACTCTGCAGTCTGCATTGGTTGCCGATCAGTTTCCGGTCACAATTCAAAGTGTTGGTTATGACCTATAAAGCCCTTCATGGCATCGGGCCAGAATATCTCCAGGATCGCCTTCTGCCGCACGATTCCCAGCAACCGGTTAGGTCCCACAGAGTTGGCCTTCTCCAGGTCCCGTCGACTAAACAATGTTGTCTGGCGGGACCCAGGGGAAGATCCTTCTCTGTGGTGGCTTCGACCCTCTGGAACCAGCTCCCCCCAGAGATTAGGATTGCCCCCACCCTCCTTGCCTTTCAGAAACTCCTTAAAACCCACCTCTGCCATCAGGCATGGGGGAAGTGAAACATCTCCCCCTTGCCCATTTAGTTTTTGTGTATGATTCGATTGTGTGCTTGTTTTTTATATATTGGGGCTCTTTTGGATTTTTTAACTTAAAACTGTAATTTAGATTGCGAAATATTAGATTTGTTACTATGTTTTGTTTACAATTGTTGTGTGCTGCCCCGAGTCTACGGAGAGGGGCGGCATATAAATCCAATAAATCTAATCTAATCTAACCTCTGATTCTGAAATCATAAAAAAAACAACCTGTTTCATACCAAAAGTAAATAAAATAAACTGCTAATCCCATCTTCTGTATTACCCAATATGTCAGATTATTTATTTAAAAAAAAAATTGGGAAGTTAACATGAATGGAAGCTTTCCAGCTGCAAATCCAGAAGCCTTTATTTCATTTAAAAGTCCCTGTAACTGTGGCAGTGAAATTATAGTGCACCGACAATTTTCCAAGCACCCACTTATATCAATAGCTCTAATTATAGAGTTGAATGAATGAGTAAAATTAAATCTAGACAAGATATTGAGAGCTGTTACTAAATAGAACACTGGACTAAGGGATAGTATTTACATTATTTTGGAATGGGCTGTCCTCTCTTTGCGTTAGACATAAATTACTGTATATCACCCAAAATCCTTTACTGAGCTGGGTGGTTATAGAAAACAAATTATCAGACTCAGCTCTATCATATCCAACAGGGTGAAATTAGAGTGCTCCTGAGCCTATCCTAAAATGGTACAAAGTTCTCATGGAAGTATTGTTCAATAGTTTCCAAAAGTAGTTTTCTTTCCCCTACCTCTACCCCACTTTATTATTTTAGTAAATCACTCCAGACTGTGAACATATCAAATACCACTTCCTAATCCTACTTTTCTCACAACAATCACTCTGTGTGGTGAGTTAGGCTGAAAGAGGGGAAGCAACTATGTGCCAAACCATATGCAGATCTTCCCCCCACAAAGGTTTCTTAAAGCTTAAATGTGGAACATGATGTACAGTATAATAAGAACAAAAACCAAGCAAAATGCTCATTGGTAAATTAGGAAAAACAAGGTTTGTTTCCTCAGCCAATTATTCACAACAGTGATATCACAGTGATATTGGCCTTCTCTGGGTCCCGTCGACTAAGCAATGTCATTTGGTGGGACCCAGGAGAAGAGCCTTCTCTGTGGCGGCCCCGACCCTCTGGAACCAGCTCCCCCCAGATATCAGAGTTGCCCCCACCCTCCTTGCCCTTCGCAAGCTCCTTAAAACCCACCTCTGTTGTCAGGCATGGGGGAATTGAAATTTCCCTTCCCCCTAGGCTTATAGAATTTATACATGGTATGCTTGTATGTATGATTGGTTCTTTAAATTGGGGTTTTTTAGATTATTTTTAATATTAGATTTGTTTACATTGTCTTTTTATATTGTTGTTAGCCGCCCTGAGTCTTCGGAGAGGGGCGGCATACAAATCTAATAAATAAAATAAACAAAATAAACAAAATTTCTCAAAAACATTTCCTTAACCTTCGGATGTCAGATATTTCATTATTTTTTTCGGAGGCCTTATTTCTGCATTCAGGTTCAACCGGTATTCAAATCCTTTGCAGAAAAAAAGTAAGAGTGTCTTCTATAATATTCACAGCCTCCTCCTGCAAATTCCCACCCTTGTCTTGTAGAACAATTGCTGAATTGTTCTGAGATGTTAACCCACATAAATTAGCTCCAGCTATCCAGTGTTTGATCTGGTTCTTTTGTGGCTGCTGGGTTGCATGCAGATGTGTGAGCCTGTCTTACCACCTACATATTATATTACTTACATCTCCGCTTTCATCTTAATTGACTGGAGTTCTCTCAGATCTATGGTGTGGGCATGACAACTGAACTTTCTTTTTCTTATACGGGAACAGGAACAATTTCTGAACACTGTATGATTTATTTCTAGTTCAGAAAAAATGTACTAAATATGCCCACCTCTCTCCATATGCCTATGACTCAGCCACAATAAGCATAGAGAGTTGTTATTTATTTATTTATTCATTAGATTTGTATGTCGCTCCTCTCCGTAGACTCGGTGCGGCTCACAACAGCAATAGAACAATTCATAACAAATCTAATAATTTAAAAACATTTTAAAAACCCCATTATTAATCAGACATACATACAAACATACCATAAATAAATTGTATAGGCCCGGGGGAGATATCTCAATTCCCCCATGCCTGGCGGCAAAGTGTGGGTTTTAAGGAGTTTACGAAAGGCAAGGAGGGTGGGGGCAGTTCTAATCTCGAGGGGAGCTGGTTCCAGAGAGTTGGGGCCACCACAGAGAAGGCTCTTCCCCTGGGACCCGCCAAACGACATTGTTCAGTCGACGGGACCTGGAGAAGGCCAACTCTGTGGGACCTAATCGGTCGCTGGGATTCATGCGGCAGAAGGCGGTCCTGGAGATATTCTGGTCCGATGCCATGAAGGGCTTTATACGCCATAATCAACACTTTGATTTGTGACCAGAAATTGATCGGCAACCAATGCAGACTGCTGAGTGTTGGTGTAACATGGGCATGGGAAGCCCATGATTGTTCTTGTAGCTACATTCTGCACAATCCGAAGTTTCCGAACACTCTTCAAAGGTTAATCTGCTTCATCTGATTTTCCTCACCAATCCCAACCCTTTCCAGTCTCTGGCCCACTACACCCTTTATATTTCCAAATGTGCAGTTAAAAATGCAAAGTGTGTAAACTTAATCAACAAGTGTTTTTGAGAATGCTTGTGACAAGTGTTTTGTCCCGAGGTGAGGAAATATTTTCTAACCAGGAGGAGAATCAAGTGAAGGCACTCAGGGAATCTGATGCAAGGTCCAAACTACAGCATCGGACCCACATTCTTGTTCCCTGTCTCAATGAGTTCAAATTGTAACTGGAATTTGGTTCATTCAGCCCAAGGGTATCCTGCTACCTCTATGCGGGATGTGCTCAGCCCCCAGAAGCCACCTGGGTTAGGCAGAATAACCTAAAACTAACTAGGCATCGAGAATTATCTAGCAAAGACTAGATGTTTCCTTGTCTCAAAGTCCATTCTCATTACTGAACAAGACTCATCTGTAGCCTAGTCATGAATCCCTTCTTTCTAATTGACAACCACAAATGACTGTAACTTTGTTACTTGTATCCTTACTATTTATATTGACTGGTTCCTAATATGATTTGATTGCTTATTTGTTCCTGGACTATCATTAAGTGTTGTACAGTGATGGGCTCCTACGGGTAAGAAAAATTTTGGTCAAGTGCGCAAAACTGTAGAACAATTTTGAATTTTTTTCTTTTTTTCCCTTTTGGGCTCTGGGTATATTTTTCCTATTGGAGTAAATGAGGTTGAATAATTTTAGTAGAGCTCTCTCTCTCTCTCTCTCTCTCTCTCTGTGTGTGTTTGTGTACACACACATACAGTATATTTTTGTGTGCCTGTGTATAATATGTTTGTACACATATGGCATATATACACAGAATTAAATTGTATATTTTGGATGTTTAGTAATAGTAAATAGAGAGGGAAATTGTATCTCTTTGAGGTGAGGAGAGGCCAGGTACCCTAACCTGAACCCAAACCCTTGATATGACATCAGGTTGGCTACCTTTAAGCCAGTCACATGACCTTAAGTCAAATCCATCATATGACCGTCAAGCCACTCCCATCTGGTCAAATAGCAAAATAAGCCATGCCCACAGTGTGGTAGTAAAAACATTTGTAGCCCTTCCCAGGTGTTGTACCTTATGATTCTCGACAAACTTATCTTTTATTTTATGTACACTGAGAGCTTGTGAACCAAGACAAATTCCTTGTGTGTCCAATCACACTTGGACAATAAAATTCTATTCTATTCTATTCTATTCTATTCTAGTTTCTTAATCAGGAAACATAGAGGTATTTTCAGGAAAGAGCCAAGCAGTCTTCCTTTTAGGAGACACATTTGGTGACAAGCCTGTATTTGATGCTAGTTTTACTTTGTGTATTTTTTCTTCCACGTTCCTCACTCGGTAGAAGGCTAACGGTTGCTATGAACAGGGTTTTCATAAGTGTTAATAATTATTATTTTCATAATAACCCAAATTGAAGGAGTCATGTTTATGCAATATATGAGTAATTGTTCCTGGTATTATCTGGTTCTTTGCTTATTTTTATGTATTTGATTGCTGTTAGCCACCTAAATGAATGATTCTCTTTTAAATTTCAGGGATTATGATCTTTGTGGCCATGTGAATTTTAAAATCTATTCCTAATGGTGTGGGGCAATCCAGAAAACATGAAGGGAAGCAGGAATGATTAACCTTTTGCATGAAAAACAGCACAGCAACCAGTGGACGATCAGAATGCTAGCCTAAGAGAACTGGCATTCACCAAATGTTTTGAATTACACTTTTTACAGTCTCTAAGCATTGGCATGCTTTGGGATTTTTTAAAAAAAACTCAACGCATATTCATTATTAGGCTGCTTCTTTATTTATTTATTTTTTTTAAAGGCTGCTTCTTCTTGTGTAAAAATGAAAATATACAAAATGTGTAGAAAGTAGCACAAAAATCTATAATTAGAATAAAATCCATGACTTGGGAAACTAAACTAGGAAATTAAACTAAACTAGAAACTAAACCCGAGTTTTCGGAGAGGGGCGGCATATAAATCCAATAAAACTTGAACTTGAACTAAAACGTGGGTCTGCAACCTGTGGCTCTGGAGCCGCATGTGGCTCTTTCATCCCTCTGTGGCACTCAAAACATGCATCAAAACATGCATCACAAACATGCAAAACATGCATCACAAACACCAATGTGCAACACAGGCTGGGACATGATTTGTTGAGCATTTCGAGCCATCTTTTTTTTTTTTAGTTCAAAATATTTTTGTTGCAGAAATAAAAATTTGTTTTCTCTGTAGCAGTTCATTGTTTATTTATTTATTTTATTTATTTTATTCGACTTCTATGCCGCCCAATCCCAATTGGACTCAGGGTGGCTTACAACAATATAAAAATACAATGCAACAATAAAAAGAAGACAAATATTAAATACTAAAAGAATAAAAATCCCATTATAAAAACCCACAAAGCAAAGGAGCATGTAAACCAATCAAACACATTTATTGATTACATAAATGCAACACACTATAGTTTTTTTTAATACATAGCATAAAGGTAAAAACAATATATGCAGTGTTATCTTCATTTTAGATGTCAAAAAGTTTTTGTGGCTCCCGGTGTTTTCTTTTTTGTGGGAAACAGATTCAAACGGCTCTCTGAGTGTTTAAGGTTGCCAGCCCCTGGGTTAAACCTTTCCATCTGGATTCTTATTTCACAAGGCATTATTCAACTGTTTAACTAAATTTTCAGGCAAAATTCAAAACTTCCCAATTTTCCTTCAGCAAACTGTCCCACTTGAATGGGCTTTTCAGCTAGATATAAGGTACTGTTTGCTTCCTTGTGGAAGCATAGTTATAAAGTAATTTCCATATCATTGTTAATACTGTTGCTGTTGTTCTGTATAATAAAATAGTTTACTTCAGAAAAACTTTCTGGAGAAGCAGTGGATTAATTGTGCTGAAGTGAAAGAGACCTTTAAAGGTGTCTGGCACTGGTATAGGGCTGGAATCAAAATAGTCTCAAACTTGCAAGAATTCATTCAGTCATTATGGAAGTATCCCATGTCTCTCTTCCCTAGAAGAACACATAACTTTCCTGCCAAAAGTAACAAACTATTTCCTTTCTCTTTACGCTCTGGAAAGCCTGAAGATAATGTTTGTGGTTGCCAAAGTGTGATTGTGAAAGAATCCAGTTTATCGACCCCAGAAGACTAATGTTCGTAGCAACACTATGGTGAAAAAATAATATGGAGAATTAAAAACTTGTTTTAGTGTTGATCACAAGCCCAGCAACTTCAGCTTAAGCCCTTGTGTTGGTGTGCAAAACACAGGATTACTTCAGTTCAGCTGGTATGTCTCAGACTAACTCATCCTAATAGTTCTCACCTTTACTGGATCTGCAAAACTGTTCAATAACACTTTTAAAAATATGAACTGCACTCTTTTGGGGAAGGTGATCTTTTGTGTGTTTGTAGGGGGACATCAATTTTTAGCTTGGAGTTGTGCATTGGCTAGCAATCCGAAGAGCTGACTGGGGTAATAACTTGCAATATAATTTAGAATCCCTTTGAATTTGTGGATTATTGTGCTGTTTTTAAGCGTTTTTCCTATTGTGATATAGATTCAGATCAGAACTTATGCCCATGTCTACTCATTTATGTTCCTTGTTTTCATCCACATTATTTTATATTTCTGTTTTATCACTTCACAGCAATGTGGAGAGGCCACTCAGATACAGTCTTATCCAATGCCTTTATTGCCTCTCTAATCCAGAGGTTCTACTTCCCCAATAACTGAAATCAACCCCACCATCATTTTAATGATCCTGATGCAATGCTCATCTAGGACATTGGAGAAAATTAAAATGGTATTTGCAGTACAATATTAGGCCAGTTTTATTCTTTATCTTTTTTAGCTAGGTGGGATAGACAGCTGTGTTCTCGACAGCATTACAGAGATGACCACTTTCACTTCCTACAATACATAAGAGTGACAGTTTAAGATAAGATGACAGTCAGCAGTTATCTTGACCATTTCATTATGCACTCTCTGGTGCATTTGTGAGTGTGTATGTGAAAGAGATGGGCGGGGGGAGAGGGAGAGAGAAAGAGAAACAGAAAGTGGCTGTCTTGAAAGTAGTTCAGCCCAACACATAAACTAAGCTGAGAAATCTGAAGAACACTATTTATGGTACCATATCAACATTTATTTATTTTTTATTTTTTATCTATCTATCTATCTATCTATCTATCTATCTATCTATCTATCATCTATCTATCTATCTATCTATCTATCTATCTATCTATCTATCTATCTATCTATCTATCTAGTATGTATTGGTAGTATACATATAGATAATATTAGAAACATAGAAACATAGAAGACTGACGGCAGAAAAAGACCCCATGGTCCATCTAGTCTGCCCTTTTACTATTTCCTGTATTTTATCTTACAATGGATATATGTTTATCCCAGGCATGTTTAAATTCGGTTACTGTGGATTTACCAACCACGTCTGCTGGAAGTTTGTTCCAAGGATCTACTACTCTTTCAGTAAAATAATACTTTCTCATGTTGCCTTTGATCTTTCCCCCAACTAACTTCAGATTGTGTCCCCTTGTTCTTGTGTTCACTTTCCTATTAAAAACACTTCCCTCCTGAACCCTATTTAACCCTTTAACATATTTAAATGTTTCGATCATGTCCCCCCTTTTCCTTCTGTCCTCCAGACTATACAGATTGAGTTCATTAAGTCTTTCCTGATACGTTTTATGCTTAAGACCTTCCACCATTCTTGTAGCCCGTCTTTGGACCCGTTCAATTTTGTCAATATCTTTTTGTAGGTGAGGTCTCCAGAACTGAACACAGTACTCCAAATGTGGTCTCACCAGCGCTCTATATAAGGGGATCACAATCTCCCTCTTCCTGCTTGTTATACCTCTAGCTATGCAGCCAAGCATCCTACTTGCCTTTCCTACCGCCCGACCACACTGCTCACCCATTTTGAGACTGTCAGAAATCACTACCCCTAAATCCTTCTCTTCTGAAGTTTTTGCTAACACAGAACTGCCAATGCAATACTCAGATTTAGGATTCCTTTTCCCCAAGTGCATTATTTTACATTTGGAAACATTAAACTGCAGTTTCCATTGCTTCCATTTTATATATATATATATATGAGATGGGTACTAATAAGAGGGAAACATTAGGACAGAAATGGTAGGCACGGTGGTGCACTTATGCATGCCCCTTACTGACTTCTTAGGAATCAGGTGAGGTTAAGAGTAAAATTTTGGGGGTTTGGTGATGAAACTACAGAGTCGGGTAGTGAATTCCTGGCATTAACTATTCTGTTGCTGAAATTGTATTTTCTACAATCAAGCGGATTACTTTGAGTTTGTATCTGTTGTGTGCTCATGTATTGTTGTGGTTGAAGTTGAAGTAGTCATTGACAAGGATGTTGTAGCAGATGATTTTATGAGCTATACTTAGGTCATGTCAAAAACGATGTAGTTCTAAGCTTTCTAAGCCTAGGATTTCAAGTCTGGTTCCATAAGATATTCTGTTGCAAATAGAGGAGTGGAGGGCTCTTCTCATAAAGTATCTTTGGACACTTTCTAATGTATTTATGGCTGAAATGCGGTATGGGTTCCAGACAGATAAGCTGTATTCAAGGATTGGTCTGGCGAAGGTTTTGTATGCTCTGGTTAGTAGTGTGAGATCACCAGAGAAGAAGCTACATAAGATTAGGTTAACAACTCTTGAAGCCTTTTTGGCGATGTTGTTGCAGTGGGCTTTGGCACTTAGGCCATTTGATATGAGTATTCCAAGGTCTTTTACAGAGTGAGGGTTGTCTGCAAGGTCTTGTCTATTCAGCTTGTATTTGGTGTCCAGATTCTTTTTGCCAATGTGTAGGACAGAGATTTGGAGTTGCCAGATGTTTGACCATTCTGACACAGAGTCAAGGTCTCTTTGCAGGGCAGCAGTGTAATCTGTGGTGTTGAAGAGTTTTACATCATCAGCAAAGAGAACGCAGTTGCTTGTAATGTGATCACAAAGGTCATTTATATAGAGTATGAAGAGTGTTGGTTCTAGTACACTATCTTGGGGTACACCGCTGTTAACAGGAACTGGATTAGATAGAGAACTCCCTATATTGACCACTTGTCTGTTTGATAGGAACGCAGTTATCCAGTCATGTAGGGGTCCAGAGATGCCGTAGGATTTCAGTTTTAGAAATAATTTAAGTAAACCACTGAGTTTAAGGCTTTACAGAAGCCTATGTAAATTGCATCTATTGATTTGCCCTGATTGAGATGTGTAGTCCATATGTTTTTGCAGTGTAGGAGTTGCAGGTTACAGGATATTGCCAATGAGCTAAGTTTGTTGTAGACTACACACTCAGTCTGGATTTAGCTTCTTAGAGATGTACACCATGGACAGCTTCAGCTGCAAAGCAAGAAAGTATGATTTTATTAAGCTGTTTTATTGGCTGTACAAAGCCTAGAGATCTGCTGTCTGCCAGCACCCTGCAGTGGAAAACTCAGGCTGTTGCTACTCTCAATTGCTGCTCCTTCTCCTTCTTTTACTTTGAATAAATGGCTGCAGTCTGAAGGTTTGCAAAGATGCCAGCTGGAATGCATTCCGTTCCTTTTTAACTTGTTAGACATGCAAGACAAGTTTACAGTTTGTTAGTCTGCGATATTTACAGGTCTCCTGAAAGCCAGCCCTGCACTCCCCTTTGGAAGATAATGACAATGTCTGGACTTTAGAGTTCAAAACTGGTGCCGGTAGAGAAAAACTGACTCTCTTTTTTCCATATCCTGTCTTAATAAAGAGAATGAGATCCACTGCTGAATTTTGTCTGAATAGAAGTGAAGTCCACAAGTCATCCATTTAATTACTGAAGTCATTCATCCTTGCTTAGTTATAGGAGTTTCCATTGAAATACCCCTCATCATACGAACCTTTCGAGATATGAACCTGGGGTTTAAGATTTTTTTGCCTCTTCTTCCGAACTATTTTCACCTTATGAACCCGCCACCGCTGGACTTCCGTTGCCAGGCGAAGCACCCATTTCTCACTGGTGGGATTCCCCTGCAGCATCTCAATATCCAGAGGAGGGGTTTCCCATGGAGGGGAGCCTCAGAGGAATCCCACCAGTGCGAAAACGGGCACTTCGGCTGAAAAAAAAAGGTGAATTTTGGGCTTGCACGCATTAGTCACTTTTCCATTGATTCCTATGGAAAACATTGTTTCGTCTTACGAACTTTTCACCTTACGAACCTCGTACTGGAACCAATTAAGTTCATAAGACAAGGTATCACTGTATTCAAACTTACAGGGTTTCATAATACTTGTTAGAAGTAAGAAAAGGAATTGACTAATTTACCCAGGCTACAAAGTGAACAGTTGTCACAAAGAGACAAGAATTATAAAAGTACAAAAGACACTGCATAATATAATACCATACCACGCCAGTACAAATTCCTTCTATATTTCATAAGACAGTAAATTGAAACAGGAAGGAAGGACGGCAATGATGGTGATAAGGCACCTGTAAGTTCTGTAAAGAGACTTGAAGAAACAAAGTGGGTTTAGCCTAGAGTAAAAGGACTGAAAAGAGATACTTTTAAAGTATCCCAAGGCATGTTACACACACACACACACAGAGAGAGACCAACCAGTGTTTCTTAAGTCATATTGTCAGATATGGAACAATGGTGTTAAATTTCAGGAAGGTAGATGAATATTTGGAAAGAGTCTTTATTACAGTAGTTCAACAATACAACCAATGACCAGGGAAAATGTTTGTCATTCTTCCCTCCCCCCATGGAATCATTTAACAAGAGGACATATTGAAAAATTTTCAGAGATGCTTTCATGTGGAGGTTTGCACTCTCAATTCCAAAAGTGGATTTGATGGTCTAAATATCATGCCTCAGTTCTACCATAATATGATAGAACAACTATGTGGAGTTTATGATGTTTCTATTGGGACTCCAATGCCCACCAAATTATGGTCAGGAATGCTGAAAATAGCAGTTCGGCAACTCCTGGAAGCCCACAAGTTCCCACTCCTAATAAACAGAGCCGAGAAGAGAAAAGGTTCGCCATCACTGATATAGGATGTTATATTTTTTTTTAGAAAGTGCAAGTAATTCAGTTTGAATTCTACCTACAATTATTATATTAATATCTGATTTGTAGAACCATTTGTTAGAACTTTTAAGGTGTACCTTCCAACAAGGAAATGGTTCTGATTCAGATATTATTTTGTTTGAATCAATTCTGGTTGAATTTGCTTCTCTGTGTGTGAGGTAAAGACAAAAAAAAAAAGAAAACTGTCAAACCCAGAGAGCAAGTAGGAATGTTACATAAAATTTGTCATGACTCAGTCATGATGGAGGAGACCCAGTTACAAGCATTCTATTAGCTCACTTAGTTACATACTTTTTTTGGCCCACAGGCCTTCATTTTCTTTTTTGTTGTTTTCTTGTTCTTCATCATCTACCATGAGAAATACTGAAAAACACAAGAGATAACTTATTTCTTAGTTGACCCAAATAAAAGGAATTATGCTCCTCCGAAGTGGACAACAAATTAATTTCAGAGTACAACTGATGAAAGTTGGCTTAGAAGGTGCATGCGTACCCAATGTGTGCTTTTATAGAAAGTATATCATATAGAGTTAAGAGACTTCCTCAGAAGTAAATATACAATGTCAAGTGAAAATTTTGCCACACTGAGCTCCATTACATTTAAGGTGTAATTGCTACAGAAATTTCCTAGCAATATCAATCAGAAAGCATTTCACATCCATCCATCCATCCATCCATCCATCCATCCATCCATCCATCCATCCATCCATCCACTTATCCACCCAATTTCCAAACAACTCTGGGTAGCTTACAACTGAAAACCAATCTATTAAAAGAAAAATACAACAGATGAGAAGAACAATAAAGAACCAAACAGAATTAAACCAAACAAACTGAAAAGAGAAAGAAGGCTGCATAAACACCCTTCAGCTTGCCTTCAGAGATTGTGAGAGCTCCAACAATTGAGACTTTCAAGAGGAAATTGGACCGGCATTTGTCGGAAATGGTGTATGGACTCCTGCTTGAGTGGTGGGTTGGACTAGATGACCTACAAGGTCCCTTCCAACTCTGTTATTCTTTATTCTGTGCCCTGTCTCCGGGGCCTAGAAAGACAACCAAGACCAACAATTTCCTGAAAGGCATAGCATATTTAATACATTAAGAAAAGCTTTTAAAAACATGAATTGTTTCTTGAGTGGAAAACTCTAGAAACAAACCCCCCCCCCCTACTTCCCAGTTTAAAATTTATTGTCAGTATATTGTGAAATTACATAGTTTTATTCATGTCTTCTGACCACCGCTTGATGTTTGTGGATATGTCCTCTCACTTTTCTGCCTGTTGCCCCACATAGTTCAACCACAAGTTCAACGATAGTTTCAGAACAAGTCAGATCCAGAATTCCTACAGCATGGCACTTAGATGAATCAGCCGTTAACAAATAACAGATCATTCAGATAAGTTCCATCTATGAGCCATTCAAGAAAGAAAGCAAACTAAGACCAAGGAGAGAAATAAACAGACCTAAATATACTCTTCCTCATTGCACCGCCTATTAACCAGTACCCAGATAAGCAGAAACCAGATAAATATGAACAATCAAAGAAGAAACAATACCCCACCCCAAAAGCAATCAAGGAAATAATATTAGGATCAGAGTTGGTAGGACAAGTTCTCACAAATAAACAGCCAGCAAACAGTGCTCCTCCATGCACTGGTGATGTTACCTAGCCTGGTAAGGAAACATCTGCAGCAAGAGAAGCAAGCTCAGAGAACACCAAAAACCCAACAACTCAATCCTCACTTACAACAACAACAACAACAACAACAACAACAACAACAACAATAATAATAATAATAATAATAATAATTTATTAGATTTGTATGCCGTCCCTCTCTGAAGACTCTATTGGCACCATGACAAACTCTATTGTCACCATGACACAACATATTAAGTGAAAACCAGACATTGAGACTTTGTCCAATGTCCCCCACCCCTTTTCTCTCTCTCTCTCTCCCTCGCTATTATTATAATCTATGGTATGTGAACAGAACATTACACTGGCTGCCGATCAGTTTCCGTTCACAATTCAAAGTGTTGGTAATGACCTATAAAGCCCTACATGGCATCGGACTAGAATATCTCCGGGACCGTCTTCTGCTACATGAATCCCAGTGGCCGATTAGGTCCCACAGAGTTGGCCTTCTCTGGATCCCATCGACTAAACAATGCTGGTTGGCGGGGCCCAGGGGAAGAGTCTTCTCTGTGGCGGCCCCGGCCCTCTGGAATCAACTCCCTCCAGAGATTCGAACAGCCCCCACCCTCCTTGCCTTCTGTAAAATGTTGAAGACTCACCTGTCCCCAGGCGTAGAGATGATTACCTCCCCCTTCATTGTTTTTTCTGACCTCTGCAGTGTGATTAATTGGGTTGAGTGTGTACGAGTGCGTAGTTGTGATTTTATGATATTGATTATGTTATATTAACGTTTTTTAATTGACTATTTAAATTTTAATATTAGATTTGTAATGTATTGTACTATTGCTATGTTGTGAGCCACCCCGAGTCTTCAAAGAGGGACGGCATACAAATTTGTTGTGGTTGGCTCTGGACCAGCTCCTGCCCCAGGGAATGGGGAGGTGGATGCAGGGGAAAATTCAACATGTCACAGGCCTGTGTTATTGCCAACATAATCAGTTCAGAGTTTAGTTTCCTCGGACGAAGAAGAAGATGGGAGTGACTTGGCAGAGGAGGGCTTGGCACACAGCCCAGGCAGTCAATCTCCCTTATCTTCCCTTGATTCAGATGATGACATTTTGGACCCACGCAAGTGCAGAATTATGCGTAGAATAGACCAAGTAAGAACATATTACAGGAAATAAGGGAGGCCACCTGTGTTTGGGTGGGGCTCCAGTAATTAGGGCTGCTGCTATAAATAGCAGCATGTGGGTTTGTCCATTGTGGAAGAATATCTGATTGGAGTTCATCAGGAATCCTGTGTTTTCTGGACTTTGTTGCCTTTTCACGCCTTGGAAAACAAAGCAGAGCAACGTGTGCGTGTGTGTCTCACTTCGTTGGAAGAAGAAGGGGTGTGAAGTTTCTTCACAGCTGCTAGCTAAGTACTTAATGACTGCTTAAGGGAAATTGTACAGACTACCCAGTTGTTTTGGGAAGAGTGCTCTTTGCAATACAAAAAGAGTGCTTAGTTTATTTTGAATTTTGTGATAAAGAACATTGTTTTGAATTTTCAAACGTGTGTGTGTCTGAAATTTGTACCCTTGAATTTTCGGGAGGCTCCTATCAGAGAGCCTGGCAGAACAAAATCTAATAAATTATTATTATTATTATTATTATTATTATTATTATTATTATTATTATTATTATTGTTATTATTATTATTATTGTTATTAATATTATTAATATTATTAATATTATTAATATTATTAATATTATTAATATTAATATTATTAATATTAATATTATTAATATTAATATTATCAATATTATCAATATTATTAATATTATTAATATTATTAATATTATTAATATTATTAATATTATTAATATTATTAATATTATTAATATTATTAATATTATTAATATTATTAATATTATTAATATTATTAATATTATTAATATTATTAATATTATTAATATTATTAATATTAATATATGTCTTTAGAAAAGATAGTAAAAAAGTAGAATAAAAATATAATAATTTTTCAGGCTGATTCACATTTGATTGTTCCAACTTGAAAGGGGCAGAATCAGCCAAGTGGGCGGGGATGGTGTTTGTTTGTGCTAGTTTTATATCTTTAGTATGGCAGACTTGTGCAACGTAACACAGCTGTGAGTCCTTTGTAACTTGGTTGGCTATATAATACATTAATGCACGTTTGGTTTAAATGCATAAGACACACTTAAAGCATTTATGAGCCAGACAAATTAGAGACAGGATAAATATAGAACTCGGTAGTCTCATCTGAACAATCATATTCTTATTGTAACCATAAGGCAGAAATATTTTCCTGTTGCTCTTTCTGAACACTGACACGTAGATAGAACGTGCTCAGCCAAGGAGGTTGGTTGGATGTCTGTAGGAAAAAATATAGCTCAAGCTTTTGCATCTTTGGACTCTAAAACTGTCTGATTCTGAACCTGATTAATCAAAATAAAGTTCCAATTAATTCAGTTGTCCTTCTACCTAGGATCTGGCCAGGTATATATACGTTATGCAGATAATTAATTGAGGAAAATTGCAGAACCTCCAGAAAATCTCACCACATTTTTGTTGACGGGCTTCTTTACCATGTTTTCTCCATCTTTTCTCCGAATGAAGATTATCTAAATATTTTTATTTATTTTATTTGTTTGTTTTGTCAAGAACGTATTGGAGGTATGTAAAGATATAATAATATTCATATACATACTAGCAACAAGAAAAAACTTAAAAATTATGTATGGTATGACTGTATGTATGACTGATCTCTTAAATTGGGGTTTTTAGAATTTTTTAATATTAGATTTGTTTACGTTGTCTTTTTACTGTTGTTAGCTGCCCCGAGTCTGCGGAGAGGGGCGGCATACAAATCTAATAAATAAATAAATAAATAAATAAATAAATAAATAAATAAATAAATAAATAAATAAATAAATAAATAAATAAATAAATAAATAAATAAATAAATAAATAAATAAATAAATAAATAAATAAATAAATAAATAAATAAATAAATAAATAAATAAATAAATAAACAAACAAACAAACAAACAAACAAACAAACAAACAAACAAACAAACAAATAAACAAACAAATAAATAAATATAAATAAGAAGAAACATTAGACATAATAATATTCATATACTGTACATGATACTAGTAAAAAAAATGAAAGAAACATTAGGACAGGGGACGGAGGGCATTCTGGTGCATTTATGGATGCCCCTTACTGACCTCTTAGGAAACGGAGAGGTCAACAGTAGATAGTCTAAGGGTAAGGTTTTGGGGGTTAGGAGGTGATACTACAGAGTCTGGTAGTGAGTTCCATGCATCCACTACTCAGTTACTAAAGTCGTATTTCCTGCAGTCCAATTTGGAGTGGTTTACATTGAGCTTCTATCTGTTATGTGCTCGTGTGTTGTTGTGGTTGAAGCTGAAGGACATTGTAGCAGATGATTTTATGGACTATGCTTAGACTGTGTTTAGGGAGAGAGACCCCAAAGAGATATGTCATTCAATAAAGGTTCATGTGCTCTTTAAAGCGTTTTCCATTCTTTCCATTTATGTGGGCCAGGGCATCACTATCAGAAGCTTTTGAAGATCCTCTAACTAGAATTCGCTAATCAAGTATTTGGAGCATTAATTAATCAATGTGGGTTTTTTAAAAAAAAAAAAATAGGACTGAAATCTCATGAGATTACTAAACCCATGGTTTTATGTTCCCATAATCCTGAAATATTTTGAGATTTGGGCCGAGAAACCAAAATTTTGCATGATTTAACAATCTTAAAAGAGTTTGTTCATTAATAAGCATAGAATGTTTTCTTCTGCACCAAGAAACCACATCCCATATCTTTGAACCGCCAGTGAGCTTTGCACCAAACATTGGGAACTTTTCTCAACCATTCTTTAATCTGCCAATTCCCAACAATGGAACACTGCTCATTCTACAGTGCAAAGGAAGTGCTGCAAAACTGCTTTCCGAGATTCCTTAGGCAGAATAGCTAAGCTGGATATTATTAATTGGCAAGCCCCATAGCGTCAAGGGAACATCAGGCTACTGTATTGATCCTAGGTCAAGCGGTCCTTACATTGTACAAAGTCCTTGAGATCATGTCCTTAAAATTCAGTGGTAAAATAATTGACTTTCAGCAGCATGGTTTTTAGTAACTGTTTGCTAAATAAAAGTTAAATGTTGATACATTAAACCTCCTCGAGATACAACACACCATCTGATCTCCTTCCCAAAGGTGAAAATGTACTCCCTCCTGGGACTGGCATTGCAAAACCACTTTTGCCCCAACGGCCTTGAAATGAACATTATCAATGCTTCCCCAAGCTTTCAGGTACGCAGAACCGGTAGAAAAAGTTTTGAATTTTTTTCTTTTTTCCCCCTTCTGGGCTCTGGGTATGTTTTTCCTATCACCATAAATGGGATTGAATGTGTAGAAGAGCTGTACACATACAGTTTATATAATAGAAAATGTATATTTTATCTGCCTGTGTGTAATATGTATGTACATATATGGCATAAAATAGAATTAAATAGTATATTTTGGATGTTCAGTAATAGTAAATAGATAGGGAAATTGTATCTCTTTGAGGCGAAAAGAGGCGAGGCACCCTAACCCTAACCCAAATCCTTGACACAAGTGACTTCAAGTTGGCCACCTTTAAGCCAGTCACATGACCTTTAAGCCACCCCCAGTCACATGATCATCAAGCCACTCCCACCTGATCACATGGATGGCAAGCCACACCCAGAAAATAAGCCATGGCCACAGTATGGTGATAATAAAAGTTTTTGCAGCCCTTCACTGCCTTAATGTAATGTGAAAAATAAACCACAATGTAAATTTACAATACAGTATTTTCATTTTCCTTATAGATACTAGAGAAAAATGGAATGGGAATTTTTTTAAAGGCACAGAAAATCTTTCAATTGCTCTGTACAAATCCCTCTTGAGGGAATTATTTTGATAAAGCAAACAATGAAATTTCTGTAGAAAGAAAAATTCTGTACTGCATATTACATATTACCACTGCAGCTAGGATAGTATTTGCACAGTTTTGGAAAAACCAACAAATCCCTGCAGAAAGCATAATAATTAATAAAATTTATGAATGTGCTGAAATGGACAGACTTACAATACAATTATGGGGCCAAAAATATTCAGACTATTATAAGACATGGGAACAAGGTTCAATCAATGGATTGAATATAGAACAGAAGAGCAATATTTTTAAAAAGTACCACAATATGTAAATATGAAAATACAAATGTGTTTGTAATAATGACAAATGAAGTAAGATTAAGTGTAATGTGTCTATGCTTAATTAAACAAAAATGGAACAATGTAAGAATGTAAAGAGTTATTGTAAAAGTTATTGTAAAAGTTGTAAAAGAAAATATTTGAAAACTAATAAAATTTATTTAAAAAATACACAAAAAATCTGTGATTGATTGTATAAGACTCCTAGAAAGAAAAAAATTTCTCTGGTTCCAAGCTTGCACTGATTCATATACACTTGGGTTCCACCCTTAATTCCTAGAGGGAATTCCATAGGGGAAGCTTAGAGTTCCAGAAAGCAAGCCCAAAGCACTGTAAAATATAGGAAATAAAAGTAGTGAGATGCAGCTGCAAAAATGGCTAATGCAGTTTTTAGGCTACACTAGCAGAACAGTACTATCCAGATCTCAAGAAGTAGCAAATGATTTGCAGAATGGGTGGGCTTTTCCTTACTACAGATTTTCAGAAAGAAACCTAACAGCATCTGGTGAAAATGCAGTAGTTCTAGAATTTCATGAGTTAATTGGGGTGGGGCGGGGGGAAGGAAGTCCCTGTGAATGACCTATAAAGCCCTACATGGCATTGGACCAGAATACCTTCGGGACCATCTTATGCCGCACGAGTCCCACAGAGTTGGCCTTCTCCGGGTCCCGTTGACTAAACAATGTCGTCTGGCGGACCCCAGGGGAAGAGCCCTCTCTGTGGCAGCCCCGGCCCTCTGGAATCAACTCCCCCCAGAGATTAGAACTGCTCCCACCCTCCTTGCCTTTTGTAAATTACTAAAGACCCACTTTTGTTGCCAGGCATGGGGGAACTGAGATATCCCCCAGGTTTATACAGTTTACTCATGATATGCTTGTGTTGTATGGTTCCAATGTTGGGTTTTAGAATGTTTAGATTTGTTACACTGTCACTATTTTGTGGTGAGCCGCCCTGAGTCTACGGAGAGGGGCGGCATACAAATCTAATAAATTATTTTTATTAATTATTATTCTCCTCCAGGACAATGATTCTTCTAGTCCTTTTCGCACATTCCCCAGGCTTGCACATTTCGCACATTCCCCAGGGAACAAGACACAAATTTCCCACATGTTATGTTGTCCCCATGCCTTGTCTAGCCTGCACTTTCTGTTGATTTCTGTTTGCAGTAGTAACTCCTCTCTACTTCAATGGCACAGGACAGTCAACTATGACTTGCTCAGTTCCAGGCAGCCTTTTTCTCAGTTGCTATTTCAATGAAGTTCTTTGAAAGACAGGAAGGTTAATGTTACCAACTCCTGGGGAGGCAGGAAATTAAACTTCCTCCTCGCATCTGAATTAACCCACACTTCCTGTTGGAAACTAGAAGTGGTCGTTCATGTTTCTTCATAGGAAGTTAAGCTGTTTCAAGGGCAAGTCTTTTTTGTTTTGTTTTTTGGTGTGGCCTGAATTGTGTGTTTCTGCATTTTTTTAAAGGGAACTCAGACAACTGAAGTGGCTCCCATGGTTCTACCTGGCAAGCTGACTCACCTTCCTCTCCCCCTTCCTCCTTCCCCCATCCTGGTGATTTAACAGAACAAGGTGACTCTTGCTTAAACAGAGCAAACAACTGTTTCTAATCTTCCTCTTTATCTGTCAAATATTAATCTCCAAGGAAAAACACAATGGCAGCCCTGAACAGAGGACCTGGAATGACAGGGAAGGGCTTTTTCAAAGTTATCAGTGCTTTCCTCAATATAATTTCAAAACCTGAAGTTTATTTACTTAGTGTTGTTTATATCAGAACCTGTTTAAGTTCCACTTCTGTTTCTCACCTCCAAAGAAACTTGCAAGTTTTGCCTGTGGCCTGAGATGTTTTTTTTAAAAAATGCCACATCAAGCATGGGGGTTTGGGTGTTCGGGGGGGTGGGGTGGAGACGGGGGAGAGATGGCAGAGGGACATGATGCTCTCCGATGAGCAGGACTACAACATTATGTGGTCCCAAAAGAAAAAGAGTAACTACCATTCCAATTTAGGAAAAAACCCTGTACTCGTTTCTGTATTAAGATGTGGGAAATCTGTGAAAAAGCTATGCTTTTTGGTGGTTGGCTTTTTCTCTTTTAATGGCTTTTTTTTAAAGCCCTTTGAAAGGGCATATAGCACTTTTTCACTTAAAACAGTGGTTCTCAACCTGAGGGTCAGGACCCCTTTGGGGGTCGAATGACCATTTCATGGGGGTCGCCTATGACCATGGGAAAAGACAAATTTCCCATGTTTTTTTAGGAACTAAAGCTTCTATTCCGGCGCCTTATTTTTACAATCTGACCAATCAGGTGTTTACAGTGGGGATGTCCCTCTTACTTTCCTGCCAATCAGCTTAAGGCTCTGTTGGGAGAATTGGTGCTAGACTTATGGTTGGGGGTCACCACAACATGAGGAACTGTATTAAGGGGTCACAACATTAGAAAGGTTGAGAACCACTGATTTTTTTTAAAAAAAAACCACAACTCCAGCATAAAATAATGGACTTTAAAGTTGATTGCTGCCCTTTCTCCCTCGTCCAAGATATTATTCTATCCCCTGCCAACCTCAGAGACTTTATTTTTTTTTGTTAAAATATGTTTACAAGCCATCAAAACCTCAAATACATAACTAGGTTTAAGAATGATAGAAACATAGAAACATAGAAGACTGACGGCAGAAAAAGACCTCATGGTCCATCTAGTCTGCCCTTATACTATTTCCTGTATTTTATTTTACAATGGATATATGTTTATCCCAGGCATGTTTAAATTCGGTTACTGTGGATTTACCAACCACATCTGCTGGAAGTTTGTTCCAAGGATCTACTACTCTTTCAGTGAAATAATATTTTCTCAAGTTGCTTTTGATCTTTCCCCCAACTAACTTTAGATTGTGTCCCCTTGTTCTTGTGTTCACTTTCTTATGATGACATCCCAATGCAGTTATCATTATTCTGATGTCATAGTAATGGACATACTCACCGATAGCAAGTTGAATATAGGTCTTTGAGTGGCCAAACTGCAATCAAATATAGGAAAATGCCGCTGCTTCATTTCTTTATCACCCCCAACCCAAATGAAGAAAGATCCACTAAAAAAAACCCATGCATATTGTAAATGCTGCTTGCCATATTGTAGAAAGAGGAGAAGCAAGGGGAGATGAAATAGAAAATTTTGGAAAGGAGCCTTTCTAGTGTCTGTCTGGTTCCTAGAAAGAACTAAAATAACCTGAGAGCTTTGACTGGGAAAGGGCCTTCTTTTCCCAATGGAGTTAATCTGGAAGGGGTTAGTGGTGGGGAATTGCTGTGGTTCAGATATGGCTGGTTTGCCTTTCCTGGCTGTGCTTCAGCTGGAAGCCACTTCAGTTTCAGGTCCTTAAGGTGAGCAGGTTCCCCTTTGACACAATTTAGCCATCTTGATGTTTACCCAGTCGGTGTGCGTAAAGCAGGGCAAAGAGCACATTGTTTCCATTCCATCCAAAAAAGGAGGTTTAATAGCCGGGTAAAGTGATCAGTCTGAAATGTCCCAAAGCAATTAATTTGCTATAAAAGGATTTAGTAAATATCCCAAAGTATGACTCTGTAAATGCTTTTACTGAAGCGGTGGAAAAGTACTCCTTCCCCCCAGCCTCCTGTCTTTTAGTCACCCCATTGATAGAAACAAGAGTTTCGAAAAAAGCTTATTAAGAGATAAGCTGTATCTCGAGGAAAGAGAAACTTATCCTTCTTATCTGTATCATTATTATGGAGAACAGGAAGCTAGGAGAAGAATAGATCTTCCTTCTGCTTTCCTCAGTTCTTTGTACCACAAAGTGATCTAGCAAACATTAACATGTCATATGCCTAGAAAATCACCTCTTTTCCATTCTTCATATACCTGAGAAGAAAACATTTAATGCATGAATCATTCCCTTTGCTGGGGCTCCAAAGGTTCTCACATTCTGGATTGCAAAATCTCTAAAAATTGGATGAACCCAAAATATATTGAGCTATTACAAGATCATATGCTGCAACGTCCTACCGGTCAATGACTACTTCAGCTTCAACCGCAACAACACAAGAGCACGCAACAGATTCAAACTTAATATGAACCGCTCCAAACCTGGCTGTAAAAAATATGATTTCAACAATCAAGTTATCGAAGCGTGGAACTCATTACTGGACTCAATTGTGTCAACCCCTAACCCCCAACATTTCTCCCTTAGACTCTCCACGATTGACCTCTCCAGGTTCCTAAGAGGCCAGTAAGGGGCGTATACAAGTGCACTGGTGTGCCTTTCGTCCCCTGTGCAATTGTCTTTCCTTTCTTTCACCTATCATATATCTTCTCTTCCTTTCATATATCCTCTCCTCTAAGTTCACTTTTACCCTTATATATATTACAACATGTCTTTTTTTCTTCCTATGTATTTGTGTATTGGACAAATGAATAAAATGAATAAAAATAAATAATTTTTTTTTACATAAGACGTACAATAGGTAGTTCCAGTGTAGATTGATCTCCTGATTTGTGCAAAACTTTATTATGTGTTATATCACTGAGAATCTGTAAATTCCTTTGGAGAGAGCACTCGGAGAGCCAGTATGATGACTTTTATTGTACTTTGCACATTATTTTTATTTATTTATTTACTTTTAATTTGAACCCTGAGGGCCCTCCCTTGTAAAGGAATGACGGGGCAAAGCAATTTGCAGAACCACTTTCCTTCCCTTCCCTTCCCAATAATTTTGTGGAGAGGATGAGGCCGTGTGATTCTGTCTTACTTACCTTGCGTTTTTTACTATTTTCACTTCAATGTTCTCGCTCCCTTACTTGAACATGTAAACCAACTTGGGTATTTGAATAAAAAGAATACTACTTGAATAGAAAGGGTTGCTTCTATTTTAAAGAAGGAAATGAACAAGGAAATAAATAAGACTAGGCAGCAAAGCTAAAAGGGGATTTGACTCATCCTGGAGTCAGATCTCTCTCCACAAGCATCTGCCCTTTGTTCCCTACAGAAGAAGACTAACCTCTCTGGAGATTTTTCAAGAGGAGAATTTTCACTCAGTTTCAAGGGGTATGGCCTCATCTTCATTCCCCTGTTCTTTTTTGCCCCTTTAATCAACCAAGTTTTTTTTTTTGAAACATAGTTTGGGTGTGGCCCAATACCATGAAACTGTATTATTTCTAGATGCACTATTTGCAAAAGACAATTAAGGAATGTAATTCACATATTCTCAGGGTGAAAGGAGTTACAGTGAGGCTGATAGAAGCAACCACAATAAGAAGTAGTAATTAACTAAAGTAGTAGTGAAAATCATAGCCATGCATTCCACTCTCACTACTCTAAAGTCTTGTAAGCATGCATATTGATATGACATGTCCATAAGACTCCAAGTCTTATGAAAGGTAATTGGGGAATACTACTGTACAGAATTCTATAATCTTGGCATTTTCTGGATATGGGGATTCAATTCCCAGAATTTTCAGCAATAGGTCTTCTGGCTGGGGAATTTTAGGAGCTAGTCCAGTGATGCGCTCCTATGGATATGGTCAGGTACGGAGTACCGGTAGGAAAATTTTGGTCAGATAGACAGTGCCAGTAACAAAATTTTGATTCCCCCCCCTTTTCCCCCCCTTCTGGGCTCTGGGTATGTTTTTCCTATTGCAGTAAATGAGTTTGAATGTGTATAATTTTAGAAGAGCTGTGCGTGTGTGTTTGTACATGCACTTTATATAGTAGATAATCAGGGGTGGGCTACTGCCTGGATGGGGGAGAACGCAGTGGGGTAGCGAAAATGGAGCTCCAGAGCACTGAATTTGCATTGAAAGATGTTGAAACAAAATGCATAAGCCACGCCCACAGTGTGGTAGTAAAATTTTTGGTAGCCTATCACTGAATTAGTCCATACATCACAAGAATACTCAGGCTGAGAAATGCTCTTCTAGTAAAAGGTGTAAGACCTACATTCGTAAGCTACTCAAGACTCATGTATATCACCAGGCATGGGGGAACTGAGACACCTTCCCCAGGCTTTTATACTTTATGTTTGGTATGTATGTGTTGTTTGGTTTTAAATGATAGGGTTTTATATGTCTTTTTTTCTTTTAATATTAGATTTGTTCCACTGTAACATTGTTTTTATTATTGATATGAGCCGCCCCGAGTCTTTGGAGAGGGACGGCATACAAATCTAATAAATTATTATTATTATTATTATTATTATTATTATTATTATTATTATTATTATCATCCTGATCACCATTCTGGTTGGCATGGATTTATTGGGCACTTCATGTTGTACTTCAAATTGAGTACACACAACTTATTGTTTTAATTTTTGCATGGTCATAACCAGAGATTCATTTCCAATAGTACTAGCTACCTGGGTTTTCTACAAGTGGACATGAGCAGATGTAACATTTATACCGCCAATTTTGTGAACAGCACATTGCAGAGAATTGATAGATTATAGCCAGTAATGGGCAGCCAAAATTTTTACTGCCACACTGTGGGTGGGGCTTATTTTGTGGGTGTGGCTTAATGGTCATGTGACTGGGTAGGAGTGACTTGCCGGCCATGTGATCAGGTGGGAGTGGCTTGAACAATCATCATTCAAGTGAACTGTTAAGTCCTTGACTTAGAACCTTACCAGTGTTGCTTGCTGGGGTGACAATTTGCTTCGCGTTTCCCATGTTCTCCTTCCTGGGTTGCCCCCCCATCCCAGGCTGTGTACCTAGGTGAATGGGTGCTGCCAGAAGCATAAATGCTGCCAGTGCCGCTTCCACCCATGCCTTCTGCTTGTACCTCAGGTGGGAGGTAGCCGCATGAGGCTGGAGGGGAGCTGGGCAAGAGAGAGGGAAGCTCATCCTAGGCCAGGAAGGAGGAAAGAGGAAAAAAGCAAGGAGTGCAGATGCAGTAGCAGCAGCAGGGAAAAAAGGAGAGCCGAATTGAGACCAGTAATCCAGGAAGTGACAGCCGCCAATCAGCTGGAGCTATGCACACATCTTCATTTCCCCCGGTTCCACCCCATCCTGCCTGCTGCCCACCCCTGCTTATAGTTGTGTCCTATAAAAGGAATCCTTTCCCGAGTTAAACTTCCACAATCTCCTGGATTATGTCTGAAGAATGTTTATTTATTTATTATACTGCGTAATATAAATGGTATATATGTATGAAAACACCTACAGAATCAGCTGTGGAGTAACAAAAATCCACAACTCTATAAAATGTGTATAGATTTACAAGATCATATTGCTGGATATTATTTAGATGTCTCCCCTCCCCTTCCAAAATCTCACAACAGAGACCCTGGGCAGCATACAAATTGGAAACAGCAACCATCCCACAAGTTAAACTACAATATACAACGTTAAAATGATAATCCCAATTTATAAAAACAACTTCAAAAAACAGGACTTGTCTATCCTCCTACTGCAAATCAAATGCCTGGGGAAACAGGCAGGGCTTCAGTCTCTTACAAAAACCTATCTGGGTTTCCAAAGGGATGCTGGTCTACTGGGCAGATGCTGCCACAACTCCAAAGTCAAACAAGATGCCTGTTGTCAGGGATCTGACTGATCTCTTAATGAAAGCGGGAGCCTCAAGTTTAAAGAAAAATCCAGTTGTTTATTAGGAGTGCCATGTTGGCACGGACCTGTCAATGACTATTTCAGCTTCAATCGCAACAACACAAGAGCACGCAACAGATTCAAACTTAATATTAACCGCTCCAAACTTGACTGTAAAAAATATGACTTTAGCAACCGAGTTGTTGAAGTGTGGAACTCATTACCTGACTCAGTAGTGTCAACCCCTAACCCCCAATATTTTTCCCTTAGACTATCCATGATTGACCTCTCCAGGTTCCTAAGAGGTCAGTAAGGGGCGTACATAAGTGCACTAGTGTGCCTTCCGTCCCCTGTCCAATTGTCTCTCCTTATCTCATTTTCTTTTCTTCCTTTCAAATACGTTCATATATCTTTTCTTCTATTGTTTTCTTTATTTATATTACTACTTATCTATTCTCTTCAATGTGTATTATGTATTGGACAAAATAAATAAGTAAGTAAGTAAGTAAGTAAGTAAGTAAGTAAGTAAGTAAGTAAGTAAGTAAGTAAGTAAGTAAGTAAGTGAAGCCAGCTCTGTTCCATGTCTTGCCTATGACCCTGTTTCCTTCTCCCCCCAAGATATGTCAACAGTCACATTCTCCAACAAAGCAATTTCAGGGATCATAGGAGTCACTCCCTCTGGCTATTGCAGGATTCTATGGAGATGGCCTTAACTTTGGCCGGCTAGGATGTGTTTTGTTTTGACGGAGATGCAAATTCCTTAATGCAGCTGCGACGCTCGATTCACCATCTCCCTGCCTATGGCAACTTGGGAGCAGGTCAGGAAAGCTTCGTGAGTTGACACCTGTCACTGATGGAAAGTTTCCAGAGACACCTCTTCTAGAACTGATGAGGAAAGTCAAAATAATGTGAAGAGAGCCAGTTCCTCAAATAAGCTGGCTCCATGTCAAGGGCTTTAATGATAGTAATCACCATCTTGAATTGCTTCCAGAAGCCCACTGAAGCAGCAGGGCAGTGTTTTAATGGGACGGTGAAACAAAATGCCAAAACCTGCCTGAACCTAGAGCTTTCAAATGATTTTCAAGGGCAGCTCCATGTAGTGTCCATTGCAGTAATCCAAATAGGAAGTGACTAAGGTATGAGTAACCATGAGCAAATGCTTAAGACACTGAAGCATTGAGTGTGGGAGGTCAGATCCATGAGCTATGGTTGTGGTACTAAATTAGTTCATTTTGCCTTGTTACATAGTGAACAAGAGTGACGGGGCTGACTATGTTGGTTTCTCAGTGATGCACTCATTGCCACAGTCAGCCTAATACATATTTCTATACTACTTTTCTCCCACAGCTGGTAAGTTATTTTTGGCACCAGAAGTTGGATCTCCTACTGGTTCATAATCAACCATCAGAAATTGCCATGTAATATCAGAAATGTAATACAGCTTGTCTTAATACGGACATTACTACTATCATTATTACCAGCAAAGATAACATTTATCATTAGCTTTAAAACAGACCATCTCATCTGGCCTGCATAATAGTTCCAATTACTGAGCACCTATCAAATGCCCTTTTTGTAATAGTTTTGCATTAACAACCCTTAAGGTGATTTTTTTTCCTCTGTCAGTTCATTTCTCTCTCTTCATTTTTGTAATGGCAGTTTCTTATAATCCTGTTTCCCATAAAAGAGGATGATACAGAAAGATTTGTGATGACCTAGCTACAGATAAGTAGAGAGAATTTCTTTCTCTCTCTCCTATTTTAGCTGTCAGACAATAATGGGTTACCTTGATAAAAGTTAGAGTCTAATTTGCACTTGTTCAGTTTTTCAACATTAGTTCAAGAAACATAATTATGGGATGGGTAAGCATATCACAATAACCAGGAATAGAATTGTGTAAATAAAGGCACATCAGTGAGGGACATTTTCTTAGGAGATCAGTCTAATTTCATAGTAATTGACTTCATCTCTTGCAGAACCTGTATGCCTGAAAAGTTTTCCTCTTTGATAAGATTATAAATAACACTTGCTGATCTGTTCATATGACTTCCTTGCAATTTAAAAACTTATGAATTATTTTTCTGGCATTACTACTCATGAAATCATATTTCCTAAAGTAGCTCTTGTATGGCCACTACAAACCCAAGATTGTTGTGATTGCTGAAATTAATGGTAAATAGCTAAATAACAGTGGTGTGGTTTTTCACTATTGGGTGCTCATAGGGAAATAAAGCAAGAACTAGATGTCCTTAGTAGGCCAATACCAACATTTTATACTTCAACTGTACGATGTACAGTGGTACCTCTACCTAAAAATGCCTCTACTTACGAACTTTTCTGGATAAGAACCGTGTGTTCAAATTTTTTTTGCCTCTTCTCAAGAACATTTTCCACTTACTAACCCGAGCCTCCAAAACTGTAACTGGAAAAGGCAGGGAGAAGCCTCTGTGGGGCCTCTCTAGGAACAATAGGGTTGTAAACTCATTAGTGTATATCACTTGCTTACTTACTTTCTGCTACTGGCCATTCCAACTAGCTGTCAGCCACTGATAGAGGGACCCACTCTGTTTTAGCAGTTTAGCCATGTTTTTTGTTAATACTTCTTTACTTGTTCTTACTTTTATTGTTCATGCACATTGGTCTGAATCAGTAGTAGGTTCTAAATCTCCTTGCTACTGGATTGCGCATGCACACGATGCTTCTGTGCATGTGCAGAATTGTCCTGGGCAGGTGGATGAAGCCTCCTGCCACTCCTGCTACCAGTTCGCCAAACCAGGCTGAACTGGGAGCAGCCCACCACTGGTCTGAATATGATCTAGCAGTTTGATCCTTTGAAATATTAAATGGGTTTATATATTGAATGGGTTTTCCCTGCAGAATACTATATATGGTGCAATATCTTTGATTAAAAGAACATCTAAATCTTTTTAGTTATTTATAGAGAAAATGTTCTGCACATACATAGGATCCAAACACTGCCATCTTCTAAAACAGTTTTGCTGTCACTAGCTTTTTTATTTAATCGGCATTTTATTTTTATTTATTTATTTATTTTGTCCAATACACAATACATATTGAAGAGAATAGACGTGAAGTATTATATATAAAGAAAATATATAAAAATAGAGGAGAAGATATATGAAAGGAAGAAAAGATATATGATATATGAGATAAGGAGAGACAATTGGACAGGGGACGAAAGGCAGGCTAGTGCACTTATGTACACCCCTTACTGACCTCTTAGGAACCTGGAGAAGTCAATCGTAGATAGTCTAAGGGAGAAATGTTGGGGGTTAGGGGTTGACACTACTGAGTCTGGTAATGAGTTCCATGCTTCGACAACTCAATTGCTAAAGTCATATTTTTTACAGTCAAGCTTGGAGTGATTAATATTAAGTTTGAATTTGTTGCGTGCTCTTGTGTTGTTGCGGTTGAAGCATATGTCTTTTCTTTTTACACACAGTTTCCAGTAATATTTTATCTTGCTCAACAATACCCACTTAGCCTCAAACAATGAAATATTTTCACTGGTCCCCCATAGTATCTCCTAACTGAAGCTGTTGATCGTTTTTAAAGTGAAGGGGCAAAATATCTCTTGATATTTTGCCAGGTTGGAATTGCTAATTTTTTACCAGCTACTTATGGGCAGTGTTCATGGCCTGATCCAAGATATATCTATTCTCTAGCTCTCATGTTATGAACTTATAGGACTTCTCACTCACTTTTGCATTCATTTTATTACTTTCTTTTCCCTGCAGGCATTTTTACTATGAACATTCTAGCATATGTATCCAGTATTATTATATATATATATTTTAAAACATCAAAGCATTTCCAAACAGACAGGCACTCTCTGCTCACTGGCAAAAATAGTCTAATCATGTAACACCTCAGATGGCAAGCATTAAAACAGGGCTGTGAGCTGCCTGCATTGTAACTACCATGGAAACCTCCACTAGACTGGAATTGCTAAAACTGATCTGCAGTGTTTGAATGCACAGCTTCCCAAAACTGGCATTGTTCATTGATTGGTATTTGTGAAGATAAACTGTATCACAAGAATAATTAGATGCAGTGATGATCATCAACTTGGATGAAGAGAAAAATTTGCCAATGGCTTCTAACCATGATGGCTAACATGAGTTAGAAGATGGTTTTTTTTGTAAATCTGTCTGGTTGATGTTCTGTCGGGCTCTCTGGTAGAATCCTCTCAAAAATTCACAGATACAAATTTCAGACACACACACGTTTGAAAATTCAAAACAATGTTCTTTATAGTGAAAATTCACTTAAACCAAGCCCTCTTTTGGTATAGCAAAGAGCACTCGTCTCCAAACAAACTGGTAATTTGTACAAGTCCCTTATCAGTTCTGTGATACTTAGCTTGCAGCTGTGAGGCAATTCACAGTCCTTCTTCTTTCACAAAGTGAAACACACTTTGCCCTGGTTTAGTTTCAAAGCGGGGAAAAATCAGCACACAAAAGGTCAAAGTCAGTAAAGCAGTCATGAAACACAACGATCAGATAATCCTCCACAATGGCCAAACCCACAGGCTGCTATTTATAGCAGCCTCTCTAATTACCATAGCCCCACCCAACCACAGGTGGCCTCATTTTCTTTGATAATAATCTCTCAGTTGTTGTTGCCTATGCATCGCTCTCCGCATGTGTGGCTGTATCATTAACTCTTGTTCTGAATCCAAGGAGGAGCTAGATAATTGATCTCCTTCTGAGCTGTCTGCCACACTCTCCTCCTCCCTGTCACTCATGTCTTCTTGGTCAGAGGAGCCTTCATCATCAGATTCCACCTGGGGCAAAACAGGCCTGCAGCATGTGGATGTCTCCCCCACATCCACAGTCCTTGGGGCAGGAGCTGGGCCAGCGCTAACCACAACAGTTGATCTCAGAACTGAAGAAGCTTCCTGGAAGAGAAGTGAAATGTCTTCAAGGAAAAGCAAAGAAATCCATTTGCCTCTTGAAAAAGCATTTTTGGGACATTGTCTTGTTGAAGGCTTCTTGTAGGCATCTGGCTGATCATTATGAAAATGGAATAACTATCCCTGATTTGCCCGAGTGGCTGGAGAACAAGATCTAGCCAGGGATGAAATTCAACAGGTTCTGACAGGTTCAACAGAATCGGGAGCGGAAATTTTGAGTAGTTTGGAAAAGCAGGAAATACCACCTCTGGCTGACCCCAGAGTGGGACAGGAATGGAGATTTCGCAGCATCCTTCCTCTGCATGCCCACAGAACCAGTAGGTAAAAAAATTGAATTTCATCCCTGGATCCAGCTATGTAATTATTTTAATCTAAATTTCTACTTGTAGGAACAGCATTCTGCATCAGGTGATCTTTTGGTCTGATCTAACATGATTCTCCTTTGTTGTGGTTGGCTCTGGCCCAGCTCCTGCCCCAGGGAATGTGGAGGTGGATGCAGGGGAAACTTCAACATGTCACAGGCCTGTGTTATTGCCAACAGAGTCAGTTCAGAGTTTAGTTTCCTCGGACGAAGAAGAAGGTGGGAGTGACTTGGAAGAGGGGGGCTTGGCACACAGCCCAGGCAGTCAATCTCCCTTATCTTCCATTGATTCGGATGAAGACGTCTTGGACCCACGCAAGCACAGAATTATGCGTAGAAGAGACCAACTAAGGACATATTACAGGAGATAAGAGAGGCCACCTGTGTTTGGGTGGGGCTCCAGTAATTAGGGCTGCTGCTATAAATAGCAGCGTGTGGGTTTGGCCGTTGTGAAAGAGTATCTGATTGCAGTTCTTCAGGAATCGTGTGTTGCTGTTTTCTGGACTTTGTTGATTTTTCACGCCTTTGAAACCAAAGCAGAGCAATGTGTGTGTGTGTGTCTCACTTCGGTGGAAGAAGAAGGGGTGTGGTGTTTCTTCACAGCTGCTAGCTAAGTACTTAATCACTGCTTAAGGGAAATTGTACAGACTACCCGGTTGTTTTGGGACGAGTGCTCTTTGCAATACAAAAAGAGTGCTTAGTTTATTTTGAATTTTATGATAAAGAACATTGTTTTGAATTTTCATACGTATGTGTGTCTGAAATTTGTACCCTTGAATTTTTGGAAGGCTCCTACCAGAGATCCCGGCAGAACATTTCTTATATTTATTTTATGTATTTATTTTGTCAAATACCTATTGGTAGTATACAAAGATATAACAATGTTTATATACATGATACTAGTAAGAGAGAAATTCATAAACTATTAATTAACTAAAAGCTGAGTGATATCAAGATGAAGGAGTAAATCCCCATTTCCTGTTGTCTCTTTTTCTGGGCAGCAATGTCAGAGATGGAGATTTTATTCACATTTAGCTATGTTAACAAGATAGAAGTTTTTTACTCAGTAGAATCTACTGTTATCAGATTATTGGAATTTCAGACTCTGGACAAAAAATATATATACCTGTACTCTATATTTACCATATAGTCTTTCCCTAGTCATATCACATAGATTGCTCCTTCATCACATCACATCCACATCACATTAATACCAATATTGCCAAACCTTTCACTTTAAGGCTCTTCAAAGGAATTAAGTAATGGCCCCGTTTAGGTGGAGGTGAAAATATACTGTAAATCAGAACCGTGCTTCATGCAGAAAATTTAAGACTGGAACATTTTCAGCTGATGGCTGTTCAGCTTTTACCTGAACATTTCCAGTAAGAACCTTCTTCCCTACATATAGTAGGATTTTTAAAACAAACAAACAAACCCATTTGCTCTATGAATCATACAAGAGTTGCACATCGATGTTCCTTAATTTTGTGGTCTAGGTCACAAAACTCTGAATTTGCATATTTTATGTACAAAGTGTTTAAACATCACAAGCATATAATTAACAGTCTGGAAAGGTTTTAAGAGTTCAGGGGAAAGGTGCAAGGAAAGAACAGTGAAATGGACTACTGAAAATATGACCCTTAGAAGGAGTTTTCATGAACTTTCCATCACTTTCTTGTCCCATAGTTGCTGACTTTCTGAATGGTAACATACAGTCCTTACTCTCCTGATGCATTTAACAGTGGAAACCTACTTAATGATTCCTCAACCCAACATTGCATTATTTCCAGAACTTGAAAGAAAAGGTTGGGTCAGGTCAGGTCAATAGTAAATATAGTAAAATAGTAAAACATGGTCAAACTTCTCCAGAAGGCAGTTTCTAAGAAATAAATATATATATAAAGGACTCTACTGTGAACCATTTCCACTGAAATGAGAAATTCCTAGCAAAAGAAGGCACAAAGTGGAGGGTAAAATAGTCATTTTCATTCATTAAAAGACATTAAATTAGAATTCCGGGGTGGGGGGGTGGTGGAGTAGTTTCTGGTAGACATCTGGATGATCATTATGAAAATGGAATAACTACTCCTGATTTGCAGTAGTAAATAAACTGTAAATAAATAAAATGTAAAACAGGATGTGTACTGTAAAGAATATAAGAGTGTGTCATTCTTGGAAGACATTGCTGTATTACATTGCTGTATTACTGTTTCCAATAAATCCACACCTGCCCCCAAAAGAAAATTCAACACCCCCCCCAAACCCCCCCCCCTAAAAAAAGCCATTTGAATTATTCAATTCTCCACCAAAGGTAACTTTCATAGTAGCACTCAAAAATGCTTTTTCAAGAGGCAACTGGACTCTCTGGTTTTTCTCTGATTCTTCCATTCCCCACCTCCATTCAGAGCTGAAGAAGCTTCTTGGATGAGAAGTGAAACATCTTCAAAGGAAAAACAGAGTCCAATTGCTTCTTGACAAAATCACCTTTGGCACTATCCATCCATCCATCCATCCATCCATCCATCCATCCATCCATCCATCCATCCATATCTATCTATCTATCTATCTATCTATCTATCTATCTATCTATCTATCTATCATCTATCTATCTATCTCTCTCTCTATCTATCTATCTATCTATCTATCTATCTATCTATCTATCTATCTATCTACTGTATCTGTCAATCAAGTATAGGATAGTAATTTATACAAACAATATAGAAAGTGATGATAAAAGAAGACAACAGGGCAGTAGAACAAGGATGGTAGGCACAATGGTGCACTTATATATGCCCCTTACAGCCCTCTTAGAAAAGGGGAGAGGTCGACTGTAGACAATCTAAGGTTAAATATTTGGAGGTTTGGAAGAAATGGAAATGGAAGAAACAAGAGTCAGGTAGTGCGTTCCAGCTTTTCATCACTCTATTGCTGAAGTCATATTTTCAACCATGACCAGAATGACTGAGAATCTTCCTAGACTTTCATAGCAGAAGTACAGAATCTACACAATAGGAAGCAGGGTGGCCAGCCCTGATGAACTAAAATGAGCATCAAAAAGAGGTGGGTTTTTTTACATTTCATATGGCTACCCTTTTGTATTAAGTGGAAGTGGAGGCACGAGCAGCTACTTTCTCAGTGGAGCACTTCTTCCCAGCAACAAGAGCTTAAGTCAAAGACTGAACTGGTGGTAGCCATATGTTAGATTTGTACGTAAATGAAGAGGCAAGTCACAGGCAGTGTTCCCTCTAATTTTTTTTTTGGGTGGGTGGAAAAGTATAGTGTCTGAGCGGCAGTCCCTTCGGGACTGGGCGGCACAGATATAATAAATAAATAAATAAACAAACAAGCAAGCAAGCAAGCAAGCAAGCAAGCAAGCAAGCAAGCAAGCAAGCAAGCAAGCAAGCAAGCAAGCAAGCAAGCAAGCAAGCAAGCAAGCAAGCAAGCAAGCAAGCAAGCAAACAAACAAACAAATAAAAAACCCACCCTGTTTTGCCTCAGAGAATTTCAAAATAAAATACTGTACTGTGTATCTATAAGAGTGAGCTCATAATAGGGCAACTCTATCAATATCAAAATGCCACTTAAATAGTTGAGCTAGTTTCAAACTAGATTTTGTTTTTCTTTCTCTCTTCCTTACTCCCATTCTTTTTCTTTCTCTTTTCCTTCCTCTCTTTTTTCTATCTGTTTCTCTCTCTTCCTCTCTTCCTCTCTCTCTCCTTCCCTCTCACTCTTTCCCTCTCGGCTTCTGGGCAGGTTTGGAAAACTCTGAGTTGATTATGATTTTTAAGTGAGCGATTGCTCACTGCTCAGCTTAGAGGGAACTATGGTCACAGGAACAGTTCAGCACCCTTATGGTCTATTAACTAGAACTAAAATGGGCTGCAGGCAGGCTGCAAGGAAGCCGCTTTTAAGGGCTTCCCTGAAACTTGCTAACCACTGACATGAGTTTAATTCTCCTGCCGCTAGTTTAGCCAATCAGTGGTGGCTATGCAAATTACTACTACATCCATCCGTACGTAACAGCATACATTTCACGACAGTGAGACTTTAAACATGTCCATCACCCATTTGCCTTTTCCGTGAAGCACCTTCTAGTTCCGGCTCTTGAGCGCTGCAGTATTTGAGGGCTACCAGGTACTCTCCAGTGGAAGGGGGCTTTTGTTTTTACAGAAGCAGTTATCTAAAGGTAGGACAAATTTGAGGAAAGTTGTGAACCAATCACCAGATGTTTTGATCTAAAGGAGTTTTCAGCTGCTTAAATATTGATCGATCTTGCGGGTCCTGGTCTAAGGATGCCGGCTGATCCGGTGTCCAGTTTCATCTTCTCAGCTGAAGGCTTCTGCAATTGTACAGATGGAAAAGAATTATGGCTGTAAAAAATGTGACAAGTGCAATGCCCGTGCACTGTTATCATTCTCCAGTGCTATGGAAACTGTCTCAATTTAATCATTGCTTCATCTCTCAATACCTTGTTGAGGCACAAAGTGCTCTGGATCACTGCATTTTGAAACGAGTGCTTGTAAAAGGAATCTAATCATTGCTCATCAGAATCCCTGAAGCATATTTCTCCCTACCCAAATCCCTTGTGGTCTATTTTTAAAATGGGTGGGTGGGTGGGGTGGATGTCTTTCATCTCTTGAAAGAATCATAGGGGAAAGATCCTCATTCTATTCCAGCTAATATTTTGTGTTATAGAAAATGAGTGTGCAAGCAGCGGAGAGACAGCTGACCCCCAGAATCAATGTGCAACTGGAGGCATTTCCAGATGGAAATTTCAAACTGGCAAGGGACAGTAATAAGTCACCTACCATCTAATGGTACTGTTACTGAACAGCATAACGATGACAGCTTGTTTACATCTCTGCAGTTGGATGGGTGCTGTGTGCTTTCGCTCGTGGAGTTTTCTTGCTCTTGCAAAGGAGACAAAATGCAATGCTCCCAATATGTCAATGGCTCCAGTTGTATAAAAATGGTGAAATTGAACATACCACGAAATTGCTTTCTATAGAGAGGAGGATGGAATGTTAAAGCATGAATCTGGTATGAAGGCAGAGCCAAACTGGGACCCTGGGTATGTGCAGGGACTATTACTTAATTATATTAGTGGTTATAGTGCATCAACGGACTCAAACTCAACCAGGATAAGACGGAGTGGCTGTGGGGTTCTGCCTCCCAAGGACAATTCCATCTGTCCGTCCATAACCCTGGGGGGGAAATTATTGACCCCCTCAGAGAGGGTCCGCAACTTGGGCGTCCTCCTCGATCCATAGCTCACATTAGAGAACCATTTTTCAGCTGTGGCGAGGGGGGCTTTTGCCCAGGTCCACCTGGTGCACCAGTTGTGGCCCTATCTGGACCAGGACTCACTGCTCACAGTCACTCATGCCCTCATCACCTCGAGATTCGACTACTGTAATGCTCTCTACATGGGGCTACCTGTGAAAAGCGTTCGGAAACTTTAGATCGTGCAGAATGCAGCTGTGAGAGCAATCATGGGCTTCCCCAGGTATGCCCATGTTACACCAACACTCCGCAGTCTGCATTGGTTGCCGATCAATTTCCGGTCACAATTCAAAGTGTTGGTTATGACCTATAAAGCCCTTCATGGCATCGGACCAGAATATCTCCAGGATCGCCTTCTGCCGCATGAATCATAGCGACCGATTAAGTCCCACAGAGTTGGCCTTCTCCGGGTCCCATCGACTAAACAATGTTGTCTGTCAGGTCCCAGGGGAAGAGCCTTCTCTATGGCAGCCCCGACTCTCTGGAACCGGCTCCCCCCCGGAGATTAGAACTGCCCCCACCCTCCTTGCCTTCCGTAAACTCCTTAAAACTCACCTCTGCTGTCAGGCATGGGGGAATTGAGGTATTCCCCCCACCCTCTCCCCCGGGCCTATACTATTTATGTATGGTATGTCTGTGTGTATGTCTGGTTTAATAATTGGGTTTTTAAATGTTTTTTTAAATTAATTAGATTTGTCATGAATTGTTTAATTGTATGCTGTGAGCCGGCCTGAGTCTACGAAGAGGGGCGGCATACAAATCTAATAAGTAAGTAAGTAAGTAAGTAAGTAAGTAAGTAAGTAAGTAAGTAAGTAAGTAAATGATTTATTCTGAGCTAGTATGTAGAGTATTTTAATTTTTATATTATTGCTATTGTTTTTATTCTATTTTTAATTTTGTTTGCCACCCAGAGTTACTTGTTGAGATGGGCAGCCATACAGAAGGAAGGAAGGAAGGAAGGAAGGAAGGAAGGAAGGAAGGAAGGAAGGAAGGAAGGAAGGAAGGAAGGAAAGAATTCCCCTATTTGTAAACTGCTGTTAATGATTATACCAGATTAGAGCAGTACCACATGAGCTGCAGATTAGAACTGACAGGGCTTGGAGTCAACATGTAACAATATGGTTGTATATTTTTTGTATAATCAAAAATCCTAAAGTGGTTGATTTAACACATGCCTATGAAACAGCTGAGCACTTTCTTCATGACTGGCAGCAACTTTCACACATCAGCTCTTCCTGCTATATTAGAAATGCCAGGAATTGAATTTGGGGCCTTCTTCATAAAAAGCAGAGGCTTTAATCTTGAACCATAGCTACCTTCAGGTGAAAGGGATATGAATAGAATAAAATAAAATAGAACAGAACAGAATATTTTATTGGACAAGTGTGATTGGACACACGGAATTTGTCTTTAGTGCATATGCTCTCAGTGTATATATAAAAAAGATACATTTGTCAAGAATCATGTGTGACTAAAAAAATGCTTCTAAGGAAACCTATAACCAGTCCGTTTCCCCTCAGAAATGAATTCCATATTAATCACGCGGATACATAAATAATTAAATGCAATATGCACATACAAACTCACAAATGTGCATGGTAGTAATGTACATGGGAAGGAAGATAGGATTTCCAGGGTGTTTTGATATCTCAGGATTTGCCACAAAAAAGTCAAACTATTCTCCAAAGGGCCTGAGGGCATGACAAGAAGCAATGGATGGAAACTAATCAAGAAGGGAAGCAACCTAGAACTAAGGAGAAATTTCCTGAAAGTTAGAACAATTAACCAGTGGAAAAACTTGCCTCCAGAAGTTGTGAATTCTCCAACACTGGATGGTTTGTCTGAAACGATTATAAGGTTTCCTGCCTGAGCAGAAGGTTGGAGTAAAGACAGTGAAGGGCTACCAAAATTTTTACTACGACACTGTGGGCATGGCTTATGCATAAAACGTATCAGGAAAGACTTAATGAACTCAATCTGTATAGTCTGGAGGACAGAAGGAAAAGGGGGGACATGATTGAAACATTTAAATATGTCAAAGGGTTAAATAAGGTTCAGGAGGGAAGTGTTTTTAATAGGAAAGTGAACACAATGACAAGGGGACACAATCTGAAGTTAGTTGGGGGAAAGATCAAAAGCAACATGAGAAAATATTATTTTACTGAAAGAGTAGTAGATCCTTGGAACAAACTTCCAGCAGACGTGGTAGATAAATCCACAGTAACTGAATTTAAACATGCCTGGGATAAACATATATCCATCCTAAGATAAAATACAGAAAATAGTATAAGGGCAGACTAGATGGACCATGAGGTCTTTTCTGCCGTCAGACTTCTATGTTTCTATGTTTCTTTCAACATCTTTCAGTGCAAATTGGGTGTTCTGGGGTGGAGCTCCATTTTCGCTACCCCTCTGCGTTCCCCCTGCCCCCGTCCGGGCAGCAGTCCTCCCCTGAGTAAAGAACTCCAAAGTCACTTCCAACTCTGTTATTCTAAGATTCTAGGAGGCTCCAATGTATATACAATAGATTTAATTCACCTTCCAAAATGGGGAAAAAATAGATCAAACAACTCCCCAAGTCTCAAGTTTCAGATTTATTTTTGTACATGCAGAGGCGTAAAAGCAGTGTACCTTCAACCTGAATAGAAGGAAGATAATGCTAATTCTACTAATCTTAAGATAAAAATAGAAAATGTTTAAAAACTAAAGGCATTTAATGAGGACTGGAAGAAATTGCTCTGTCAGAGATAGGGCTATTTGAAGTCAATAGACACATTTGGAATTTGAGATGGATCAGTATTCCTCAATATCAGCAACTGTAGATTTCAATTCTCAGAATTCTGTGCTGGCTGGAGAATGATGGTTATTTTAGAACTAGATTTCCTATTGTGATAGCTGTTGTATGAATTGACAGACTGTGTTCTGGTTCAGGTTAGGGTCAGCTGATGGCTGGATAATAATTGCTTCTCAAACATTTAATATTGAAAATAATAACACTTCTATTTATTTCTTCTACTTAATTTTAGTACCATACGGTTCCGTGATGCAGCAAAATATTCTTTGTTCCGGAGATAAAATAGATCATTTATCTTTGTAATGACTTAGAAACATAGAAACATAGAAGATTGATGGCAGAAAAAGACCTCATGGTCCATCTAGTCTGCCCTTATACTATTTCTTGTATTTTATCTTACAATGGATATATGTTTATCTCAGGCATGTTTAAATTCAGTTACTGTGGATTTACCAACCATGTCTGCTGGAAGTTTGTTCCAAGCATCTACTACTCTTTCAGTAAAATAATATTTTCTCATGTTACTTCTAATCTTTGCCCCAACTAACCTCAGATTGTGACCCCTTGTTCTTGTGTTCACTTTCCTATTAAAAACACTGTGTGTTTTTGTGTGTGTGGAACCTGTAGGCCACACCTATTTGTTCTATAATTCTGCATAGTTTGTAAAGTGCTGCAATAAAGAGCAAACAATTGTCATTGTCAAAAGAAATAAGGTCCAGCCCCCTATTGCCCAACATCTATTCAAAACGCAAGACAACACGCATATCACTTTTCTGATCCACAGGCTGGGGACAGAGCCAGATTTTTAGGGCGTCTTTAAACAGGACAATTAATATAAATTATAATTTTGTCCCGACTCCATTAGTTAGCTTTTACAGTACAGCAGTGGTGGGCTGCTAGTCCACACAGGTTCGCTGTACAGATGGTGGAATTTTGTCTGGCTGGCCATGCCCCTGAACGGGTCCTCCAATCACTGCTCCTTCAAAGCGGCTTGCAAAGAATACTCTGTGCATGCGCAGAGAGTCATTTTTGTGTCGTGCCATAGGCGTTCATGCAAGCAAAGTGGCCGGAGGGAAAACACACACTTCCAATGTGATGTGAACCAGTCGGGAAGGTAAGTGGAATCCACCCCTGGAGTACAGCCCTGAAATGTCATTCATGGGACAATGGAAGTTCACGATAGAGGAAATTTACACTATTGGTAACATAGCCTTGAAGCTGCGTGAAAGAACAAAAGCATCAGAGTCTGATTCAAATGAAAGTAAATAGGAGTATATTGGCTAGTTGATTCAGTTCAGTGACGGGCTCCTATGGTTATGGTCAGGTTCGCAGAACCGGTAGAAAAAAATTGAGTTTTTTTCTTTTTTCCCCCTTCTGGGCTCTGGGTATATTTTTCCTACCACAGTAAATGAGATTGAATGTGTATGATTACCTCCCCCCTTCGTTTTGTTTTCTGACCTCCGTTGTATGATGAACTGGGTTGAATGTTTACGATTGTGTACTTGGTGATTTTATGACACTGGTTATGTTTATTAATGTTTTTTTAATTGATTTTTAAATTTTATTATTAGATTTCTAATGTATTGTATTATTGTTATGTTGTGAGCCGCCCCGAGTCTTTGGAGAGGGGCGGCATACAAATCTAATAAATTATTATTAATAAATTATTATAATTTTATAAGAGCTGTATGTGCGTTTGTGTGTGTATACATACACATACAGTTTATATAGTAGATAATGTATATTTTTGTGTGTAATATGTATGTACACAGATGGCATATATAGATAGAATTAAATAGTATAATTTGGATGTTCAAGTTGGCCACCTTAAGCCAGTCACATGACCTTTAACCCACCCCCTGATCACATGATCGTCAAGCCACCCCGACCTGGTCACAGGGCCAGCAAGCCACACCACAAAACAAGCCACGCCCACAATGTGGTAGTAAAATCTTTTGCAGCCCTTCACTGATTCAGTTAAAGCTAATTGGATTGAACGTTATGGTGCCTATAGCAAATTTTTTATTGGCATGGAAAGCATAAATCATTCCAAGAAATGCCAATGTGGCATTCCATCAGCTAGCATGTCTGGATGAGAACAATTCTGGAGACTACAGTTTCTATAGCTCAGAGATGAATTATCAGGATCTTCAGTGCAGTCTGTTGGCTTCAATCCTCCATGCACGGATGATATTACTTAGTTTGGTCATTAGACATATGTAAGAAGAAAGACAAGCTCAGGGAATACCCTAAGCACTCTGTTGTGGTTGGCTCTGGCCCAGCTCCTGCCCCAGGGAATATGGAGGTGGATGCAGGGGAAACTTCAACATGTCGTAGGCCTGTGTTATTGCCGACCGAGTCAGTTCAGAGTTTAGTTTCCTCGGATGAAGAAGAAGGTGGGAGTGACTTGGAAGAGGGGGGCTTGGCACACAGCCCAGGCAGTCAATCTCCATTATCTTCCATTGATTCGGATGAAGACGTCTTGGACCCATGCAAGCGCAGAATTATGCATAGAAGAGACCAAGTAAGGACATATTACAGGAGATAAGAGAGGCCACCTGTGTTTGGGTGGGACTCCAGTAATTACGGCTGCTGCTATAAATAGCAGCGTGTGGGTTTGGTCATAGTGGAAGAGTATCTGATTGCAGTTCTTCAGGAATCGTGTGTTGCTGTTTTCTGGACTTTGTTGATTTTTCATGCCTTTGAAACCAAAGCAGAGCAACGTGTGTGTGTGTGTGTGTCTCACTTCATTGGAAGAAGAAGGGGTGTGAAGTTTCTTCACAGCTGCTAGCTTAGTACTTAATGACTGCTTAAGGGAAATTATACAGACTACCTGGTTGTTTTGGGACGAGTGCTCTTTGCAATACAAAAAGAGTGCTTAGTTTATTTTGAATTTTGTGATAAAGAACATTGTTTTGAATTTTCAAATTTGTACCCTTGAATTTTTGGGAGGCTCCTACTAGAGAGCCTGGCAGAACAGCACCCAAAGAAAACTTCTGGAATGGTCCATTATTCTTGCCAAGTCTTTCTATTGACCAATTTCAAAATACCCTTGTGAATTAAATAGGTAAGTAGTGAACTGGTTGTTAGACAGACATTTCACAAACTACTTTCTATGGGAGGAGTTTATTACAGCGTAATCCAGCCTACCCCAATCTGACCCCATCCAGATGTATTGAGCTGAAAATTCTAGGAATTTTCAGCCAATGTGATTACTGCCTATACTGCTAAGAATTATGAAGATTGTCATCACAACATTTCTGGTTATCTCTAAGCCGGAAAGGCAGGGTTCTGTATGAATCTCACGTTAATTTAGTCAGGAGATTACTTTGGAAAGCTCAGCAATCCTCCAGGGCATTATTTCCAACAATTTCCTCTGATTCTATCGCTTATTTGTTTCTGCATTTAAATATTTTTGAGAACAATGAATTATTTGCCCACATGGCCAGGGTATTGTCAATGGAGTATAAAAGGCACAGTTGTACCTGACAGCCTTCCAGCAGAATCTAACACTCATGTGACAGCCAGTACAGATGAACGAACAGGTTTCACTTCAATTATTCTTTCATTTATTATGCCAATCTTGACTCAGATGAAATCCTATTATGTCATACGCAATGAGGGCAGATTAAGCTACAGTCTGCCTCTGCCTCTCAGAGGAGAATTCCTTCTCAGCATCATTGGCTGCCAGACTCATCTGAGACTTGACCTTTCTCTTTGGAAAGCTCAAGCACACCTCCAAGAACAACAAGTGTGCAGACAGATGCTGGGGGAAGCTGTTGTTATTTGCAGAAGGATTTGGAAATTCAAGCTGAAAAAATTGCATAAGGCATTGAAAACGGATATTTTTAAAAACAATGGAGAAGGAGAAATAGCTTTTTAAAATGCAGATGAAGCACTTTGGTTTAGGAAAAGTGGAAGTTTATGATCTGATATTTCAGTTCCCCCCAGATTGCATAATTACAAGGGCCTGGCTTTTTAGGGGAACTATTTCAACTGGTATAAAGCACTGGAATTGTGTAGCCAGCAAGAAGCTTTTTTCGAGTTTCATTTTTAGTGCAATACACGATTAGCATTTTTTGGTGACTCAATGCCTAGACTCAGCTTTGTCTTAAGACATAATATGGTCTGTTTTATTTTGATTTACTGTGAATGCAGTGATTATATCTTGACATTACGTGTGCAAAAGGTTATTAAAGTTTGCTGGAAAAAAACAAGAAAACTAATTATGGTTTAGTGCATTGTGCAAATCTTGTCAGAATATTGGCCAAAACATTTCCCAGGTTGTTCCCACAGTGGGCATTATGCTAGAATTACTGTGCCTCATGAATTCACCATTAATTGTGTTACCATACATTTCAGAGCTTTCAGGTTTTCCAAGATTTCATCTTCCAATGCTTTTAACGCTATTATTTTGCCTTTTTGTAAACCACCTCTGTGGTTTTGGTGTAGACAATGACATAACAAGTACTTAAATTCACTACTCAGCATATGGAATTAGATTTCATGGAAAATGGTTTTTAAGTTACTACTAGAACAAATTTTATTTATTTTTTCTTAATGACGTGCATTTATGTGCTGTAGGAGAAGCACAGGCAGAATTGGGGGATGGAGTTAAACAAGTCATCAGCCTAGAATTATTACATTGCCACAAATGGTTTAAGTCCAACACATATGGAATTCCATTGACCCTTCTCTTTAGTAATGAACTTTAGTTGACTAGTTTTTGTGTATAGGCTGGAGTAGTAAACATTCTGAACTGCAACTTAATGTATGGTCCTGATTCTTTGTGACCAAAGTTTTTTCCTTCTAATTATGCTTTAATAAATGTATATTTGTTACTCAAAACAAATTGTAAGTCTTTTGTTTTTGACAAGTGACAAACACAGTTAAATAATTGAGTGTGCACGCTCAGAATCCACCACCATCACAACCCACCACCACAACCCTCCCTCTAAATAAATGCTTATGGAAATTGATCCTTCCCACCCCCAGCAGGCAGAGGTGGGTTCCTTCCGGTAAGATATGGTGCACCGCTCCAGTAGTGGCCCACCTATTGTGCAATTTTGGCGTGACTGCTCTGGTCTGTTTTGCTAGTCTGTGGGTGCCACCATCTTTTTTTCTCATTTTCAGTGATTTTTGTTTCTCTGATCATGCACAGAAGCAAATCGTGGTGGGGACACTTACGTACATGTGAAACATCGCAAAGGCGCATGCATCCACCAGTAGGAAAAAGGTAAGAAGAACCTGCCCCTGCCAGAAGGTATGTCAGAACAGGGGTCTGGATGTCTGAATAAACTTTCTGTAGAAATGGTGAAAACTGTAGGGTACAATATCCATCTGTGCGACAAGACAATGAAAATTGTATTTTTAATTTGTAATAAGGGAACAAAGCTCTGTTGGCATCACGAACAATAGTTCAAGAAGAGGCTTTGGTGAACTCTTTGTGCAGAAATGTAATGTCTGTCTTTGCTACAATGAACATAGTATGTTTTCTCCAACGCAGTGTAGCATGATATGAAGATGAAATGCCGCCTCTCTCATAGTTTTTCTCCCAGTATACCAACAAGGATAGTGTCATTATGTAGCTCCAGTATCCATATACCTATCAAATAGTTCCTCCTCTTGCTATGGTCCAATATTCTCTTTGAAGATGTGGGTGTCTGTGAATGTTTATCATATATTTAAAAATATTCAATGTGAAGAAATCTCTGCAGGAATTCAAAGCAATGACAATAATGGCTCACAAGTCCTTGGCAATAAAATGGAAGCGAGTTGTTGTTACATTCTGTCAAGATATTTGTTTGATGTCCTAGGCTAGCTCTAGTCCTGAGTTTCCTGTGGTCTTCCATTCTAAGTAAGACTATTTAATTTCTGTCAAGGTATATGAAGATCTGGCTTTGTCTGAGTCTTCAGAGAGGGGCGGCATACAAATTTAATAAATTATTTGCTGACAGGCCTGGGGGCCATGAACCAACAACAACAATAGCCAAATTGTATGAATTTTTAGTATGCATGTTGGGTTAGTTTTTATCTTATTAAGGTTTTAATTAATGGTTTTATAACTCAGTTTTATATTTGATTTCTTTTTATTGTTTTGTATTTTATACTGTTGTAAACTGCCCTCAGTCCTTCGAGATTGGGCAGCATAGAAGTTGAATCAATCAATCAATCCATCCATCCATCCATCCATCCATCCGATCATGCCATCACATGCAGCAGGTGTACAGATAAGCAAATAGGAGAATGAACCTTCTCTTTAGACATAGAAACATAGCAGATTGACAGCAGAAAAAGACCTCATGGTCCATCTAGTCTGCCCTTATACTATTTCCTGTGTTTTATCTTAGGATGGATATATGTTTATTCCCAGGCATGTTTACATTCAGTTACTGTGGATTTACCAACCATGTCTGCTGGAAGTTTGTTCCAAGGATCTGCTACTCTTTCAGTAAAACAATGTTTTCTCATGTTGCTTTTGATCTTTCCCCCAATTAACCTCAGATTGTGTCCCCTTCCTCAGATTGTGGCTCTTCCATTTAGGTTCTTCCATTCTCCCTGGGTTCGAACATATATAACTTTGGGTGGTATGGCTTTGCACAGGTTTGCAGATAGGGGAAATATTTTAATAATGTCTGAATAGGATTCTTGCATACAGAGGAATCTAATAATATCACAATAAGCCACTGAGGACTAAGCAGCTAGTCTCTAAAGAACATTCTGTACCTGCAATGTCTTTTTGATATGCTTTCTTACTCCATGTTTGTCTTTGACATTTTAGCTTCATATTTTCCAGAGGTCCTGAAGGAAGCCATTAGTTTTTGCCTTATTGTTCGATCACAGTAATGATATGAAAATGACAGACTTGTTTTTTAAAAAGTGCAGTGGAGGGGTGTGTGTAAGAGGCAACATCTTATGACACCTTGGCAAAAAGTAAGCAGAGATTTTCATGGGCAAAAACCCAAGTGCTTAAAAATGAGTGTTGCCTAGATTTAATAACAGTCTTTCCATAAGTGGCTCCTGATAAGGGTACACTTATATAAGGAATGTTCTCTTTTTTAAGAGTTCATTGTACTACGATAAAAAAAACCCTTGAAATAGTCTTCTCCAACTTGGGTTTTTTCAGATGCATTTTATTACTCTATAACCCTTTTCTAGGGAATTAGAAGAGTTTCACTCTAACATATCTAAAGTGGCCATATTGGAACATGGTGCACTAAAAAGTATGACAGGCTGGTAGAAACCAATGCAAACAGATAATTGAGTTTGGTCTACAGGTCTTATCCAAGATGTGATCAAAGGCAATTTTCCTGAAGAAAGGGCCATACTACTGGAGTAGAAAAATTAAAAATAAAAACATCCTTCGCAGATAACATAACCCATAATGCAGGTGAATCAATAAACACCTTCCCATGAATTCTAGGATGCTTACATCCCAGTAAATCAATCACATTTATGTTCTGCAGATCATACTGCTCTAAAGGAGTGATGATAAAGGGCAAGACAACCAATTTTACCAAAGCTTATTTTTCTGCTACCTTCCTAGCAGCTGAAGCAAAAGACATCAGGCAAAACTGTAGCTTGAGTAAAATTACACACTTAAGAAAATAATTAAGTCTAATAAATCTCAATGGTACGTCATTGAGTACCATTGAGTAATTAATTCTTTAACCAAGCATAATTTTCAGTGCTGTTATACATCTTTAAGTCACATCAAGTGATAGCATTTAGTTGATTTTGGCTAACGTCTCAAGCTTAGGAGAATTAGTCCAGCCAGTACTTTCCACCAGGAAATTTCAAGATTCTAGTTTAGATTGGGAATTTTCAAAAATAAAGTTGGAAGAAGTTAATAGCAAACAATTTCTACATGGGACACCACCATGTAATAAGTAGGAGACAAGCTCATTTTCAGGGAGTTGTTTAAACTGTTTCAGGTCTTAATTTATTTATATATCTGTCACACCTCTGAAATCACCAAGTAAGTCATGTTTGAGTTGCCCAACTTTGAGAATATCTATTAAATCCAAAACAAAGTTCTTTTCTAGTGAAAGCACCAGTAAAAAAAAAGTGGTGGCATTACACTTATGAAACTTATTTCCTGATGACATTTATGTAGGAATTGATAAACAAGAATGCCATTCTCTACTGATTTATCTCTGGCTAGTTTTAGTCTGGCAAATTAGATTTTTGCTAGTTTTAAAATTGTTTGGTCATAGTTCATTATTGATATTGTGTGGTAACCTACTTTTAAAAGATGCTATCATTAGAGCAGATTTATAACTCTCTGTAAATGGGCAGATAAACTGATTATTAGTAGTTGAAATGTATGAGTATTGAGTGTGCTCTGCAAGAGAAGTGCAAAATCCAGGAATATCAATTGACCTCTGGCATTGCTTTGTTGTATGCACAAGTAAGCTCTGAAACAGGCTCCAAAAATTTTAATTGCTCCTCTTTGAACTACAAACTGCAAAAACTCAGAAGTCCTAGCATAGAGTATTTATCAAGTTATGGTAAACCTCTCATCTGATCATATAAACCTAATTCTCAGTAGCCAGCTAGCCACTCTGAATAAAGCAGCAATATTATTCTGGAGCTGGATCAACTTCTCTTCTATATGAAATAGTTAAGGACACACAAATGCTGACTGCTGGAGTAAAGCAGAGTCTCTTTAGTCCACCATTCTGTTTCCTCGGAGATCTATGGAGAGTGCATATGCATAAAATGAAAGTAGCAACGTTTACCATTAATTAAACTGATATCAAGAGCCATATTGTCTCTAATATTTGGAGGCAGCACATGACTGTCACGATGATTAGACCTGGAGGAACTGTTCCACTGTTAATTTATCTAATTTCTTTTGAAAACTTCCCCAGCCACTCAACTGGGAAGCATGCTGCCTCTGGTATTCAGATAGTGTTGGACCCTCATGATCAGTAATGAGCAGATGGCCTTTAAGCCTAGTATAAGGCAGAACCATTCTATCTCTGTTTCCCATGCCGTGCAATACTTTATGTATCTCTATTATGTTCCCACACAATTTTTCTAAAGTAAAGAGCAACAGAATGTGACTTTACTTTTAATGTGATTTATTTTTGCTAAATAGGCTGCTGTTTGTATCATTTCCAATTCAGCAGCTGAATCACACTGATCAGAACTGTCCTCATAACATACAATTGTATGGAAGTCCTAAATAAATGGCAATACTTCCCAATTTATATATATATATTGTACCATTGTTTGACTTTGGTAATGTTTTTACCACAGTCAATACATTTGTTTGAAGCTAGCAACTATGACTTCACTTAATCCTCCAAGGAAAGATTGAAGGCAAACAAGGAGAAGAACATTATGGCTTAAAAATCTAAGGGATCAATTTGGACAAAACTCAACAGCACTTTTTCGTGCGGTTATTGATAAAAATAGGATTGCCAACATTATCACCAATGTCCAATGATAGAAATGTCACAAGAAGAAGAAGCAACCATTAGCTCAAGATCTCTGGGTTTGTCTCCACAAACATATAAGTTAAACTGGTGGTTTTTGTTTTTTGTTTTTTGCTTACTTTGATTTGCATTTTTCATATTAATGTCAATTCTCTACTTTGGAGAAGTTTTTATTGGAACCTACCACTGTTTATTTTAACATTAATATTGTTGACTTTAGCACATTTTTCAATCTCATTAATCCTTGGCCAACTCCTCAAAGTCACATCCTAAAGTATTTATTGCTATTCTCTTCTTTTTCTTCTTTCCCTAATGTTGTGGTTAGCTCTGGCCCAGCTCCTGCCCCAAGGACTGTGGATGTGGGGGAGACATCCACATGCTGCAGGCCTGTTTTGCCCCCGGTGGAATCTGCTGATGAAGGCTCCTCTGACCAAGAAGACATGAGTGACAGGAAGGAGGAGAGTGTGGCAGACAGCTCAGAAGGAGATCAATTATCTAGCTCCTCCTTGGATTCAGAACAAGAGTTAATGATACAGCCACACATGCGGAGAGCGATGCATAGGCAACAATAACTGAGAGATTATTATCAAAGAAAATGAGGCCACCTGTGTTTGGGTGGGGCTGTGGTAATTAGTGAGGCTGCTATAAATAGCAGCCTGTGGGTTTGGCCATTGTGGAGGATTATCTGATCGTTGTGTTTCGTGACTGCTTTACTGACTTTGACTTTTTGTGTGCTGATTTTTCCCCGCTTTGAAACTAAACCAGGGCAAAGTGTGTGTCACTTTGTGAAAGAAGAAGGACTGTGAATTGCCTCACAGCTGCAAGCTAAGTATCACAGAACTGATAAGAGACTTGTACAAATTACCAGTTTGTTTGGAGATGAGTGCTCTTTGCTATACCAAAAGAGGGCTTGGTTTAAGTGATTTTTCATTATAAAGAACATTGTTTTGAATTTTCAAATGTGTGTGTGTCTGAAATTTGTACCTGTGAATTTTTGGGATGATTCTACCAGAGAGCCCGACAGAACACCTAAGAGTTATACTCCCGTCCTATTGCCACCCAGTTTGTAAAGGTGTCTTTGATGAGGGACATAATCAAAAGCTTTTGAAAGTTCAAGTAAACAGTATCTGCCAATAATTTGTTGACATTCAAAGAATTCTGAAGGGTTGCTCTACAGGACTTATCTTTCCAGAAATGATGTTGAATCTTATCCCTCAGGATCTATATTTGATTTATAAGAAATAAATAACCTCTCTGAGAGGTACCCAGCTTGGACTCCATGCTTATTAAATCGAATACTGTACTAGGGATATTTAGTTTTGAAAAATGGAAAGTGAATCGGAACATGATACTTGTATTTAAGTACATAAATTATGGATAAAATGAATAGAGAAATATTGGTCTTCTTAGTTCAATTTTGAATTCTTAATTCAAATAAGTAAGCTCACCCGCAGGACCTAAATATTGATTCAGAGATACTGCTTGACATACTAGACAAACTATGGAATTCTCATAGAAATTCACCAGGTAACATTTTTGATGATGGCTGTTAAATGATGTCTACTCAATCTGTATACTCTGGAGGACAGAAGGAAAAGGGGGGACATGATCGAAACATTTAAATATATTAAAGGGTTAAATAAGGTCCATGAGGGAAGTGTTTTTAATAGGAAAGTGAAAACAAGAACAAGGGGACACAATCTGAAGTTGGTTGGGGGAAGGATCAGAGGCAACATGAGAAAATATTATTTTACTGAAAGAGTAGTAGATCCTTGGAACAAACTTCCAGCAGACGTGGTAGATAAATCCACAGTAACTGAATTTAAACATGCCTGGGATAAACATATATCCACCCTAAGATAAAATACAGAAAATGGTATAAGGGCAGACTAGATGGACCATGAGGTCTTTTTCTGCCGTCAGACTTCTATGTTTCTATGTTTCTACATATCCTCAATCAGCTTTTTATATGAAAGATTAACTACAGTAGGTGTAAACTTTCTTGATCCCAAAGCTAAGTAAGGTCACAGTATTTGGATGGGATGCTACTAGGAAATACCAGGGCTATAGGCTAAATGGGAGAGTTGACAAGATCCTTCTGAAGAATCATTTAGGTATTTTGGCCAAGAACATTGTATGCATTTATCTATTTAGCCATTTGTAGTGGATCCTTTTCAAAACAATAAGCAAAAGCAAAAATGCATTTAAAATATATGACTGAGAGTGTTCATATCCTACTTACAGATTTCTTTGATGCATCTTGTTGATCATAGCGGGAAACAGATGCTTTGCTGGGCTTTCAGCCTGATCCAGCAGAATTTTATATATATTCTTATGCAAAACCTGCTTTGTTGGACTTGCTTATTCTGAGATTAACCACTTGGTGCTTGTTTTACACTCTGATTAGGTCTCCATAGAAGGCCAAGTGTGACCAATATGTTTTGCCACTCTGTAAAATTATCCTGCATTCAGAACTCCAATCCCATTGTATATTTTGGCCTGTTTGCCTTTGGAAAATTGATTTTGGCCCCCTTGATGGCCTTGGGGAAAGTGAAATGCAGTAACATAAGACACCGCTTAGAGGACTGAGGAAATGGAGTCCAAGCCAAGAATGAGCAAACAGCTCAACACAAAGACAGCTTTTGTGGTGCCTAAGAGACTTGCTGGAGGTAAAATTGCTTCCTTCATCTTATCTATTAAGCTTCAAAAATTCAAGCAGTCAAGCCAGTTCTCTGGCACAAAAGGTTAGGAAAGATGAAATGATTATTTCCAACAAGTCTTTTTGTTTGTGGAGTTAGACAGACCTAGGGAGACCGGGAGAAAAGAACCCAGTATTGGAGGCTATTTTGTACCCAGAGATTTATTTTCACGTTCTTATATTTCTTAAGAAACTTTGCTAAGGGCAACAGGTATATACTCAAATCTCTTTAACTGGCCTGCCAGATTTTAGGGGATGACACATTTAAAACCAAAACAAATAAATATGTATATTTAATTGCATGTTGTTTCCAAACATTAGTATTTATGCATATGTGTCTAACAACAAGGAATCTGGTAGTAAAATTTAGTTATACTTGCTTGAAACCAAAGGCAACAGCTTTGGTGCTATTCCTGTACACATATACAAAATCGCTCACTTCAGCAAGATAAAACTGACATGAAACCGATTTGTTAAGCCAAGCTGCCTTTATTTGTAAATAGCTATGATTAGGCAAGTAGCCAATGGCATGAGGAACAATAGACCTCCTAGCCACCTTATACAAACTCACATTTTTATTTGTGGGGGTGGAAAAGATCAATTCTATCCAAGCCACATCCTGGCTAGTGTACTTCCTGCTAGGGATTCCTTGTAGTTCTCAATTGTCATTAATCTCTAATCTAGAGTAGCACAGCCAATTCTATACTATTTACTGTGAACTGGAGGATGAGGAGATAGGATGAAAATAACCTAGACACAGCCAAATCCTGCCATTACAATGGGATAAGCTGCCGTATTTTGCTTAGCACTAGATTTGATCCTCTTTAGGTTTGTTGACATCAGTGTGAAAAGATGTCAGGACCAATAGACATCACTGATTTAAGGCTGGTACCAATTTTGAAACTGTATCTTTTAAGAATTGTATTCTCAGTCACCATCAATTTCCATCTGATAAATGATCCATGGGGTAACTGAAATGAAGTAAAACAATAAAACATAATCCAGAATCCTTTGTTATCCACAAAAGTAAAGGAACCAGAACAATGATTGTGGAAAAACTAAAGAAATCAATATTTCATATACATTTCTGTTCATTTACTTAAGAATGTTTTGCTTGCTGTTGTTTCTCTGTTTTTTTCTGCTAGTTGTTTACTTACTGGTTTGATTTATTCCTTCTTGTTCAGGCAAGGAGATTCAACATCATTAACAACAAAGCTTAACACCACTCTCCGCTTTTTACTGTGCTACAGAGCTCCAAACTATGACACTTCCCATGCATCAAAATTAACTTCCCTACTAACATGGGCATCCTCCTGCCCCTACCCCATCATCTTCCTAGGTGACCTCAACCTACCACACATCAACTGGACACTAAACGAATGCTCCACCGAACCTATACATACCGCCATCTACAACACCGTCACCAGCCTGGGACTGGAACAATTAGTATTAAACAACACCAGACTCAACAGCTGCCTCGACCTCATCTTCTGCAATAGTAAGAGTGCTATTTATGGACTGCATATCATAGAACCCTTCTCCAACAGCGACCATAGTATGATCAACTTCAACCTCAACCTACGCCATCATAACATTCAACAGAACAACGTGTCACCTAAGTACAATTTCAGGAAAGCTAACTACGAACTCATGGACGTCAGTCTCTCATTTATTAATTGGCAATCCCTCTTCTCCAACTGCATCTCCATCGATGACCTCTACAACACGTTCTTACTCCAAATCAATAGACTTATAGATCTGTATGTTCCAATTACTCCTCCTAGAAGAAAACAGAAAAACAACATTCCCATCTCATTAAAGAAACTACAAACCAAAAAAAGATCCCTCTGGCGTAGAAACAAAAAAGGTCCTGTAAACAACTTTAAAAACCGCTACAGAAGAATATGCCAACAAATAAAAGTAGAATGTCTGAACTACCGCAGTAAACAAGAGGAAAACCTCCTATGCTCCAAATCTAACCGTGCCTTCTACAACTTCGTCAACAACAAACTTAACGACTCCAGACCTATTCCACCTCTCATTGGACCACACAACAAAGAGTACCACGACAACCCATCCAAAGCAAATCTTTTCAACTCCTTCTTTGGCTCCGTTTTTGTTAACAGTAATAACTCATCCCCCCTCTTCGCAAATCGCACTCCTAACTCATTAAATAACCTAAGCCAAATCATCTTCACCACAGACTACATTGAAAAAGTAATCCGTGATCTCAAACCTTCCCTATCTGTCGGTCCAGATGGTCTTTGTGCATACTTCCTAAGAAAACTCTCATCTGCCATAGCTGAACCTCTAAGCATTATCTTCCAAAATTCCTTCATGACCAGCACTCTCCCCAAACTGTGGTCAAAAGCAGTAGTCATCCCCATCTTCAAAAAAGGAGACCCATCACTAGTTGACAACTACAGACCCATATCACTATGCTGTGTACCTTGTAAAATCATGGAATCAATTATAAATCGTTCAATCACTCTCTACTTAGAATCTAACAACCTACTATCAAAAAAACAATTTGGATTCCGTAAGAAACTATCCTGCAACCTACAACTACTCCACTGCAAAAACATCTGGACTACCCACCTTGATCAAGGAAAATTCATCGATGCAATTTATATCAACTTCTGCAAAGCCTTTGACTCAGTGGTTCACGACAAACTTCTCCTAAAACTCAAATCCTATGGCATCTCAGGACTCCTCCACAACTGGATTACCACATTCTTGTCAAACAGACAACAAGTTGTCAAAATCGGAAGCGCCATTTCCTCCCCTGTCCCTGTCAAAAGCGGCGTTCCCCAAGGCAGCGTACTAGGTCCTACTCTTTTCATCCTATACATCAATGACCTCTGCGATAATATCGTAAGCAACTGTGTACTTTTTGCCGACGATGTGAAACTCTTCAACACCACCGACAACACACTCACTCTTCAAAAAGACCTTGACGTCATTTCAGATTGGTCCAACACCTGGCAACTCTAAATATCAACCAACAAATGCTCTACCCTCCACATCGGCAAAAAGAATCCAAACCACATATATGAACTGAATAAACAAATCCTCACTACCAATCAACACTCAGTAAAAGACCTCGGAATACTCATTTCAAATGACCTACCGTATTTTTCGCTCCATAAGACGCAGTTTTTTTCCTCCCAAAGTAGGATGAAAAATCAGCGGCGTCTTATGGAGCGAAGCTGCAGGCAGGGAGGGGGGGGAGGCGCTGGAGCAGAGGGGGGGCGGCGATATACTCACCAAAAGTGTCCCGCCTCTGTCGCCGCCTCTCCTCTTCCCAACCCTGAAGAGAGCCGTGCCTTTCGGCCTCCGGGAGTGCTCGGCCGGGGGACGCCTCCACCGCACAGGTTTAGGAGGCGGAGCGGCACCGGAGGAGCGTTGGCGGTTCCGAGCCTTTGGGAAGGCTACGGGAATCGCTTCAGGAGGCGGGGAGGTCTCGAAGCACCGTTCACCGTGTCTTCGCCTCCGCGTGCTGCCTCCGCCCGGCCGAAAACAAAACGGCTCCAAAAGTCGGCCGGGCTCCCGGGAGGTGGTGCGCGACTGTTTCCTCTTCGCTGCAGAGCCACACGGAGGCGAAGACACGGTGCCCGGCCACGCTCCGCCTCCCGGGAGCCCAGCCGATTTTTGGAGCCGTTTTGTTTTCAGCTGGGCTCCCGGGAGGCGGAGCGTGGCCGGGCACCGTGTCTTCGCCTCCGTGTGGCTCTGCAGCAAAGAGGAAACAGTCGCGCACCACCTCCCGGGAGCCCGGCCGACTTTTGGAGCCGTTTTGTTTTCGGCCGGGCGGAGGCAGCGCGCGGAAGCGAAGACACGGTACCCGGCCACGCTCCAAAACAGCTCCAAAAATCGGCTGGGCTCCCGGGAGGCGGGGCGCGACTGTTTCCTCTTCGCTGCAGAGCTGTCGGGAAGAGGCGAAGACAACGGCGCCCTCCACTCTCTCTCCCTCTCTCTCTCTCTCTTTTTCTCTCTGTTGCCAGCGTGGTGAACGAGAGAGAAAGAGAGAGAGAAAGAAAGGAGGGGAGAAAGAATGAGAAAGAAAGCGAGAAAGTAAGCAAGAGAGAAAGACAGGGAAAGAAAGCAAGAGAAAGAGAAAGAGGGGGGAAGAAGGGGGAGGGAAAGACATAGAGGGAGGGAAGGAGGGAGAGAGAAAGAACAAAAAACAGGGAGGAAGGAAGAGAGAAAGGAAGAGGGATGGAGAGAGAGGGAATGAAAGATGAAGGAAGGGAGAGAGAAAGGGGGAGGGAGAGATAGAAAGGAGGGAGAAGGGGGTAGTTAGGGAGAGGGAAAAGGAAGGGCTTGGAGAAAGGCAGGGGGAAAGAAAGATAGAAAGGAAAGAGGGAGGGAGAGATAGAAAGGAAAAAGGGAGGGAGGAAAGAGGGAGGGAGAGATAGAAAGGAAAGAGGGAGGGAGAGATAGAAAGAAAAGAGGGAGGGAGAGATAGAAAGGAAAGTGGGAGGGAGGAAAGAGGGAGGAAGACATAGAAAGGATAGAATTATGGATGCAAGAACTTGCTCATGTGTGATAGCTACTTTTTGGCTCAAAATATTTTTGTTCTATTTTCCTCCTCTAAAATCTAGGTGCGTCTTATCAGCAGGTGCGTCTTATAGAGCGAAAAATACGGTAAGTGCTAAAGCCCACTGCAACAATATCGCCAAAAAAGCCTCCAGAGTTGTTAACCTGATCCTACGCAGCTTTTGCTCCGGCAATCTCACACTACTCACAAGAGCCTACAAAACCTATGCCAGACCCATTCTAGAATACAGCTCATCTGCCTGGAACCCACACCGCATCTCAGACATCAACACTCTCGAAAACGTCCAAAGATACTTCACCAGAAGAGCCCTCCACTCCTCCACTCGAAACAGAATACCCTACGAAAATACACTAACCATCCTGGGCCTTGAAAGCCTAGAACTACGGCGCCTAAAACACGATCTAAGTATTGCCCACAAGATCATACGCTGCAACGTCCTTCCGGTCAACGACTACTTCAGCTTCAACAGCAACAACACAAGAGCACACAACAGATTCAAACTTAATATCAATCGCTCCAAACTTGACTGCAAAAAATACGACTTTAACAATCGAGTTGTCGAAGCGTGGAACTCATTACCGGACTCAATAGTGTCAACCCCCAATCCCCTACACTACTCCATTAAACTCTCCACGATTGACCTCTCCCGATTCCTCAGAGGCCAGTAAGGGGCGTATATAAGTGCACTGATGTGCCTATCGTCCCCTGTCCAATTCTCTTTTCTTACCTCTTTTATCTTATATATTATCTCCTCTATACATATTCTCTTCCTATCCACTTCCCTTCTTTTTACTTCCTATCTTTATATATATATTCCTAATGTATATTCTCTCTCATATGTATTGTATATTGGACAAAGAATAAATAAATAAAAAATAAATAAATAAAGCGAAACACATCTTTTAAAAGAAAAATTAAACACATCCACAATTAATGAAACCAATATTCAAACCCTATCAGAGGGCAAGTACATCATCTTTTTTTCCTAAATACATCAATCATTACTTCCAAGAAATACATTGTATATTTTGGAATTTATGCAGGAGAAGAACATCTTCTCCATAGACCTGTATTTATGGAGACATTTGAAAAAGACTTGGAAAGTTCTGAAATTTTGAACTTCAAAATTCAGCTACACCTTTTGAATATGAACTGGTAGGAAGAATGAGAAGTGAGATAATACGACTAATTGTTCAGGAGTTCTGTGAAAAATACAAAATGGATAAAAAAAAGATGGGGATCTTTTTTTCCAGAAGTCTCTCACCAGTGGTTTATTGTCCCAGCTTTGTGAAATATTCTTAGATTGCTGCTTACTGTCTGGGTAAATGCCAGGGCTACAGGAGGTATCTGGATGAGAAAATCTCATTCCTCAGGATATGATTACTTTGGCAAGCAGACTTAATAATGCATAACTGTAAATTTAAAACAACCACAAAGAAACAAAACAAAACCCAAGTCAGTGAGCTAGCTATTATACAAAACCCCTTTCATTCACAGCTCTGTTGACAAAGGTCACAAAAAGCATCCAATCCAAAATTCCAAGGCTGCTTTCAATTACACTGTATATTATGAATAATATTAAGATAACTCATCCTGGGAGATTTAAAAGTGGGATGGGAAGCTATATAACATACAGTATCATTATGTGCATTTTCAAGACACAAAGCCCTGGAAAGCATCCTTCTCTAAGGCAATACCCTGCAGATAATGCCCAAACCATCCCTGTCATTGTATTTTTATATTATTCCTGTTTTCATTTCTTTTTAACCAATTACAATAAATAAAAATAAAAATAAATACATGTTTGTCCATGGCCAAGATGGCCAATGATGAAATAATGTGAATTGATGACTGAAGGAGAACATTCACCTGTGACAATGACACACCTTACAAAGGCTGTTCTTGTTTCTTATTTTGGTTGCTAGCTAATATAAAATTGCACTGAGAGACACTGAGAAGAAAGGCTTTTATAAAGAAAACTTAAAACTATACTAACCTCTACCAAAGGCCCAGACAATTTTATTTACATTGTATTCCAGAAACAATCCCAAAGCTGCTTCTTGCCACTCTGAATACTGTTCTGCCTGGTCTCTTGCCCCCCAAGAGCAAAGTACTAAATCAAACACACAAACTTGTAACAATAAACAAAAAGGTTTCCTTTATATACAGAGAGCTGTACACCTCCGTGAATGCAGAAGCAATGCTGAGTTATTAGTCCAGAAGGTCATAGTTACTCCCTCAAGTCCACACAGTACTTTCAGGCTTGTACAAGAGCAATGCTGCGTTATTAGTCCAGACGGTCAGAGTTACTCACTCAGTACTTTCAGGCTTGAGTGTCAGAAAGTTCACAGGAATCCCAAAAACCCAAATGAAACCACGATGCATCAATGTCTCTCTCTCTCTCCAAAGCTCAAACGATAAACTCCCACACAGATCACTCCAACCCTCCTGTCTTATCAATGTTGCAGCAGTGTCATTAAGTCTTATCAGCTGTGTCCTATAATTTGTTTCTACGCTTGCGCAGCTGCTCTTGCCTTCCCAACATTCTCCGTACCCGAGCGTTCAGAATAGGGTTACTCATTAATTCTTCCCTTCTGATTCCGAGGAACCTGTAGCTGGAGAGGTGGCTGAATCCATTCCCTTCTCTGCCTCTGCTGTCCCTTCCTGCTCTCTGTCTCTCCCTGTCTCTGCTTCGGGTTCACTGTCTGACTCGTACTGCAGCCAGACTGGTCTTCTGTAAACAGACGGCTCCCACTGCTCTTCATCAAAATCAACAGCCACAGGAGCTGGCCTGAAGCCAACCACAACAAATACTAATCTATATTATATAATTTTCCTCCTTGTACCCGACGCTCCCAAATTTTCTAATAGCTCCAGAGGCAGATTTTGGAAAATGCCACTGAGATTTTATTTACATTCTCCTCATATTAGGGACTGGAATGAAAGGATGGGACAAAAAAACCAAGATGGCAGCCACATTTGTGTTATTGAAGCACCGCCCCATTTTACATTCATTATTTTTTATCCCGTCCCCCAACAAATGACCCTAAAACAGGGTTTTAGATAACTGGTTTTAATCTAACACACTTGATTGGGAGACCAGGCATGGAGTTCCCTGGACCCCAAGACCTCATCCTGGTAGGAGAGTCCAGGCACCAATAGTTTCAGAGGTTGGGGATGGCTAACATGATGGAAGGATGGAGATCACACAGCTGGTGTTTTTCTTTTTGCACTAAAATAACAGGCTGCCTTTAGCGTATGTTTCAAGCAGGGGTGGGTTCCACTGATTTTCACCACATCACGATGTTTTGCCTGGGTGCATGCTCTGCTCATGCGCAAGTGTTGCCACATGCGATTTGGCTTCCGCGCATGCTCAGTAGCTGGAATCAGCCTGAAACACAGCTTAAGAGCTGATCAGCTGTGCTTCGGGTGAAGGAATAAAGGTCAGTTTAAACCTGGGGGCAGGTGGGAGAGACCTTTTACAAGCAGAAGTACAGGAAAAACTTTCAAAACAGTAAAAAAGAATCACAAAAATTCTCCAATAAAGATGGCAGTGCCCAAGGAGTGGCACCAGCCAATCCAATTCAATGACATCACCAGCGGGTCACGACTGGTTTGGGAGATCTGGTCCGAATTGGGAGGAACACACCTCTGGTTTCAAGGGAAGATGAGGGAGCAGCTACTGCTGGAAAAACTTTCCTTAGCATCTGAAGGCACTATTTCCCCTTCAGGGTCCTATTTGTTTATTTGTTTATCTATATATGTCTCTATGTCTATCTATCTATCTATCTATCTATCTATCTATCTATCTATCTATCTATCTATCTATCTATTTGATTTATATGCCGCCCCTCTCCATGGACTGGGGGCATCTTACAACATATAGTTTGCTTGTTTGTTTTATTTATATAGTTCTTGGTGCTTTTATGGGACATGTATTGATTTTTTTCCCCCTGCTACTGAGATGCAGAATGCAGTCTTGTTTATTCTCACTCAGGCTGAATATTTTGACCCAGTATTAATCATGGAGTAGGTGACCACCTCTGCCCTGTGAAATATTTTCTTAAAGTTTTTTTTCTCCACCTTTAAAATGTAAAAGACATCAAATATACCTTCAATATCAATCCATATACATATATAATTTCTTATATTTAATAATTATAATAACCTAAATTGCATTCTAAATTTTAATTTCTATTATTCAGTCTGTCCCCGTATTTATTTTCCCTATCCCCTTTTTCTATCTCAGGTGGCTATTCCACCTGTTACCTACTTTCTTACACCTTCTCTCCTCTTTTCTACTACCCTTTCTTCCTCCTTCCATCTTTCTTCTCTTCCTCATCTTTTACTGCCTCTCCTCTCTCCCTCTTTCCTACTTCCTCCTACACCCCCCCCTACACCATTCCTAAATGGCTAATTTTAATTCTATTAAGTGACAGACTGAGAGAAAAAAACTTCTCTCAATTTGCTCTGTCTAATCACAATCGTAAATCTTTATTTTCCTATCAGTTCTATTATATTTTGACCTTAGGTATTTGTTATTTATCCAATGCTGCCTCCTTCTAAAACCTAGTTTTGTCCCCTGGGTCTACCACCATTCAATTCAATTTTTTTGACCTGTAAAATCTATATGACCACTAACCAGCCCCTGTTTTAAAGAATAAGATTCTGATTTAGAATACCCACATAATAATGTTGATAAGATTTTGTTTTTTCCACCCTCTCCATCACTACAGGACCTCTGGAGAGGGCTGCTGCAATGGCAGCAACTTTTAACACACACACACACCCATTTCATCCGATGTCCTTAAATAGTCTTGAAGTAGCTGAGATCAATTTGCGCAGTTCCTCACAGCGTTTGGTAGAGGCAAAAGACAGGGGTTAGACTGGTGAAATTGCATTGATTATTCTACTTCATCAAGTAGAATCGTATATTAGCATGAATCTGAAAAAAGATGTCTCAATTGTAATGGGAATATTTTTACACACATACATACGCACAATATAAAAAGTTTTATTTTTTAATCCAGTTTTAGTTTTGTAGTGTGTGTGTATGTGTAAATATAATATTATTATATATAATATATATTGATATATTATAATACAATACAATATTCAAGAAAATCAACAACAGAGAAAGGGAAATAAAACCTTAAGAGGATCACTGTATATATTCTGATGAATAGATTGGTGAATTGTATGAAACTAGAGAATGCAACGAGCATAGAATATTTATTTATTTAATTGGATTGAATATAGGTAAAAGTACCAGTAAATGCATTTTTTTAACATGTGAGCTCAGCATCAGTGAAAATATGTCATTCCATTAAATGTTTAACATTAAACTTTTTCTTATTTTCTCTCTCTCCTCCACTATGTTTCAATAATGACGATTATATATGTATACATTAATAGCATTCATTGCATGTTAATTGAATAAATGAAATACAGAACTTGGAGGAGCAAGGACTGATCTTTTGCACATGTGTTTTTGTTGGCAACGCTGTCTATGCATTAAGGGATTGGAGAGGAGGTGACTTCAGCTTAACCTGAGCTGGAAGAACAAGGCAAAGCATCCAAGTGGGGCCTTTGCAGAAAAGCTTATGCAGCTGCAGAGAAAAACCCTTTCTCTGGCCCCTCGCTATGCGGCTCCTGTTATTTTGCCTGCAAGGAAAGAAGCAGCAGGCCAACAATAAGATAGTTTATAATATGTCCCAGACTTTCTTGAATCGGATGGGCTTGAATGTATCTGTATCCATTTCAGAAATAAATTTAGTTTTTGTCCTCCTTTCTTTATTTTTATTTGTTTTGCTGTGCTTACCCACTACTTTACCCATTATCTCTGTCTGATTATTACTGCCAAACACTGCATGGGTTTCATTAAAACTTAATACCAATGCCAACATTTTGCCAAATGAATCTAGAAGAAAAAATATCAAGATTTAGCATGAAATGTAAATTTTCATCGAATTCTTGCTCATAGTTGCCTTAAAATAATTAGTCAGTTTCTATCTGAGCATCAGGTGAAAGACAATTTTCTTGAAGAACAGATTTTGAGTGAATCTGTATGTGAATAGCCAGTCCTTCAGTAGACCAGGAAACAGATTTCAGCAGCATGACTGCTACATAGATTCAGAATGGTCTGAATAGAACTTGAGATAGGTTCTTGCAGACTATTGAAGGATGATTTGAGCAAATAAATGAATAAACGAATATATATATATATAATTTTATTCTGCCTTCGCCTTTGTTATTTCTTAAAATATTTAAAAGTGCTAATCTGTGAAGAAACAATATACCAGGTTAAATGCATTAATGATGTCATGCATTATAGCCTGTTAAACGTTAAATATATCCCTTGTTATTGTATTCTTAGGCAATAATCCATGTGGTGTTGGTTAGATCTAATAGAAACCAGAGGTTCATTGCTTCCATGACAATTTTAGATTTGTCCCCAGTAATTTAGACCTGACATGCAAAAATCTCTGTCCCAGTTAGAGTCACAGCTCTACCTGCTGGTGTATTAGATGGTGAAGTGGAAAACTGTTATGTGATTTTGGTATGGAGGGTATTGCTATTATCCCTTTATTGTGATCAGATCATTTCCTGGTCTAAATTTAATGGACAGCTGTCTATGACCTCTGCAGGTTTGGTCCCATTTGGATGGTCCCAACATGATTCCTCATTGATCCAGATGAATTCTGGTGTATGCATGAGAACTTTTCCAATAATTTGACAGGTAAATCCATCAAGGCTCTACATGAAGACACCAGGACAATTCACCCAGCAGTTCAGTATTAGATATTATTGATATTTTGAATGTAATCCTACATCAGAATTCCAGGCCAGGCAGCTGATGCTTTTGCTTCATTTATTTATTTAGAAATGTTATACAGCTATGCCGCCTTGATTACATCAGCGGAATCCTGCCCAGCTGCTCTGTTTAGGGTGACCCGCTCCCTCCTTAACCAGGGAGGAGTTGGGGAGCCCTTATAGAGTAGTGCCGAGGACTTTAACACGTTTTTCGCTGATAAAATTGCTCGGATCCAGGCGGACATCGACTCCAATTGGATAACAGAGTCGACTGACAACAAGTCAGTCGAGGTGACTGTCGAGGTACTTGTCCATCTGTCTGGGAAGAGTTTGATCTGGTGACACCTGATGAAGTGGACAAGGCCATTGGAGCTATGAGCTCCGCCACCTGTTTACTGGATCCGTGTCCCTCCTGGCTGGTCTTGGCCAGCAGGGAGGTGACGTGGAGCTGGGTCCAGGAGATTGTCAATGCTTCTTTGAGGAGGCGGTCCTTTCCGGATCCCTACAAGGAGGCACTTGTGGTGCCCCCTCCTCAAGAAGCTTTCCCTGGACCCACCCATTCTTAACAACTATCAGCCAGTCTCCAACCTTCCCTTTATGGGGAAGGTTGTTGAGAAGGTGGTGGTGCTCCAGTTCCAGCGGTCCTTGGAAGAAGCCGATTACCTAGGCCCTCAACAGTCATGATTCAGGCCCGGCTACAGCATGGAAACTGCTTTGGTTGCATTGATGGATGATCTCTGGCGGGCCCGGGACAGGGGTTTATCCTCTGTCCCGGTGCTTCTTGACCTCTCAGCGGCTTTCAATACCATCGACCATGGTATCCTTCTGCACCGGCTGGAGGGGTTGGGAGTGGGAGGCACTGTTCTTCAGTGGTTCTCCTCCTATCTCTCCAGTTGGTTGCAGTCGGTGTTAGTGGGGGGTCAGAGGTCGACCTCTAGGCTTCTCCCTTGTGAGGTGCCTTAGGGGTCGGTCCTCTCCTCCCTGCAATTTAATATCTACATGAAACCGCTGGACGAGATCATCCAAGGGCATGGGGTGAGGTATCATCAATATGCAGATGATACCCAGTTGTACATCTCCACCCCATGTCCAGTCAACGAAGCAGTGGATGTGATGTGCCGGTGCCTGGAGGTTGAAAGATGTTTCTCTAATGTGAGCTGTGGATCAAGGATCCTCTCTGAGGGGGTCAATAATTCAATAATAATAATAATAATAATAATAATAATAATAATAATAATAATAATAATAATAATAATAATAATAATAATTATTATTATTATTATTATTATTATTATTATTATTATTATTATTATTTATTAGATTTGTATGCAGCTCCTCTCCGAGAACTCGGGGCTTATTTATTTAGAAAATTTAGATGGCTACCATCTCATTCCTTCAGTAAGCAGCTGAAAAACAGATGTATGGCTTCAGAGGACAGTTTAGGATTTTATATTTGAGATGGGGAAGGGTTGCATATTTTCATAATATTTTGCATAATAGTTTTATTATTGTTTTAATATTGAGCATGGATATTTTAAGGTTATAAAACCACCAAAATTCTGAATTATTGAGACTGTGAGAATTAAGGATCTATTTTGTAATTTCTAGCTTTCCAGAGTGGATGTAGGGTAATAACCATTCATCCATCTACTACTCTCTGTCTGTCTGTCTCTCTACCGCCACCATCACCACCACCACCATCACCACCATCATCATCCTCTCTCTCTCTCTCTCTGTCTTTTCTCTCTCTCTCTCAAATCTCTCTTTCTCATCTATCTATTCTGCATTCATCACCAACTGAGGGACACACCATAACATCCTAGTTTATTACCATATCAGAGGTAGTTTTTCGACCAACTTTTTCAAATACTCATATGTATTTGGCAAGTCAACAACAATAGAAGCCTTGTTGCATGATGAACATCTGAGATTACTGGCTATTCACTGTTTCAAGCCTTAGAGGCCTGAGTGGCGCAGTATTGCAGGCTACTACTGACTGCTGGCTGCAATTCGGCAGTTTGATTCCCATCTGCTCAAGGTTGACTCAGCCTTTCATCCTTCTGAGGTCAGTAAAATGAGGACCCAGTTTGTTAGGGGCAATCGGCTGACTCTGTAAACCACTTAGAGAGGGCTGTAAAGCACTCTGAAGCTGTATATAAGTCTAAGTGATATAACTATTGCTTGGAGTCTTTCTTCTACCACATAATTGCTGAGGCTGGGTGAAAAATTAAGTGAATTAAGCTGTGAATATATGTTGTTGCTTGTGAATATATGTTGTTGCCATCTCCAGTTGCTTCCTGCCCACAAAGATCACAATCTAGTTTAGCATCCGTCTGAAATAATGTTGCAAAATGGTAATTAAAGCAGTAAAGCTGCCTGCACCTCCCTTTCACACATCCAGCTCATTCCACATATATACACTTACCTTTGTTGAAGATAATCCAAAGACACAACACTTTTAAATAAAGTTGTGATTCTCTTTATTTTTGAGAGGTAGTTGCTGTTTGCTCGCAGACTGAAGGCTATATTGCTTTATTATGTTTTTAACATAATAAATAAATAATAAATAAATAAATAAATAATAAAACACAAAAATATAAATAAATAAATATTATTATGCACTCAATGTGGAGTTGTGTGATAGAAGGCAATCAAAGATCCTAAGGAATATATGCATGTATGTACACATTATTTTCTTTATAAGATTTATAAATCAGCCTACTTTGGAGGCTTTTGGCATTGTACAAAATGAAAATCTAATACAAGGAAAAATAAATTTAAAAATAATAAAATCCTAAACGTGGCAAACAATTGCCATCAGTGGGTTGGATTTTCTACCTGCTTAATCACCCAGGAAAGCCATAAAAATGGAGGCTGATCTTGTCTTAAATCAAAGATCTCAGGAAAGAAATAGAACAGTTGGTTGGAATAGAACAGTGAGAAGATCAGGTGCTTGAGAGTTGTATTGTAAGTTGAAGAGTACCAAGTGGAAATTACCTACCGTAAATTACAAAACAAGGGAACCATATGTGGTGCAGAAAGCAATTACTGGCAGCCAGGACAGCCTGTAGGGCGAGGGTTACTTAGGCAATAGGGACCTTAACACCATTATTATTATTATTATTATTATTATTATTATTATTATTATTTAGATTTGTATGCCGCCCCTCTCCGAAAACTCAGGGTGGCTCACAAAAACAATAAAACAGTATACAGTAAATAAATCTAATATTTAAAAAATATCTAAAAACCCATTATTTTAAAAAAGAAACATACAGCACAAGCATACCATACATAAACTATATAGGCCTGGGGGAGATGTCTCAGTTCCCCCATGCCTGACGGCAGAGGTGAGTTTTAAGAAGTTTGCGAAAAGCAAAGAGGGTGGGGGCAATCCTAATCTCCGGGGGGAGCTGGTTCCAGAGTGTCGGGGCCGCCACAGAGAAGGCTCTTCCCCTGGGTCATGCCAGATGACATTGTTTAGTCGACGGGACCCGGAGAAGGCCAACTCTGTGGGACCTAACCGGTCGCTGGGTTTCGTGCAGCAGAAGGCGGTCTCAGAGATATTCTGGACCGATGCCATAAAGGGCTTTATAGGTCATAACCAACACTTTGAATTGTGACCGGAAACTGATCGGAAACCAATGCAGACTGCGGAGTGTTGGTGTTGCATGGGCATACCTAGGGAAGCCCATGATTGCTCTCGCAGCTGCATTCTGCATGATCTGAAGTTTCCGAACACTCTTCAAAGGCAGCCCTAATCAAAGAATAATGATGGAGAAGAAATGAAAGACAAGGTCTGGGCTTGAAATGCAAATCAAATAGACTCCTTCTCTCTTAAGTTGAAGTGAAAAGTAGAAATAAGAGAAGACAATAGAAATAAGATATCTACAAATAGAAACTTAGGAATTTAGATGGTTAGTATGAAGGTAAAATCTATGGTAAGTAAGAAACAATATGGTAGGAAATGGAAAAATAACACATACAATTAAGAAAGTGTATGTTGTTTCTCTCATTGTAAATAGAATATCAAAGTATTTGATTTGATAACTTTATTTTATATAATAAAAGTAGTTTTCCCAGAAGAAGCTGGCCTGTGTTTATCTTTGGTTTATTCCATCCTTAAAGCTGCAACAAATAAAAATGAATTTTCTCATAGGCAGTTACATCTGGGTGGTGCTTAAATTCAAATAGGTTTATTTTCCCTGTAATATAAAATATCTGGTTTTTGTTTGCTACAATGATACTTAAATTTCTTTAACAATATAAGTTTTTGAAAGCTGTTCTCTACTCTGCTTTTGAATGAACGGAATATTAGAACACAACCTAAAATAACAAATTTTAATAGCAGTTCATCAGAAAGGGGCTATCGTTCAGGGTATAGTGCTTAGTTTTCATGCCAAATCTCTACATTCAATCATCAACCTCAACATTTTGAAATAGACTCTGTACCACTTGGTACACCCTTGAGATCTTTCACTAGTGAACATAGACAATAGCAAGATAGATAGATGAAGGCCTGACTCAAAAGAAGAGAGTTTTCTAGACTACCACTCAACATCACTGAATTCATTGTGGTGCTTTCTTACTTATTAACACTTAACAATTGGCTCATTATTTGATTCCCATAGAGGAAAAGAGAAGAAAGAAGTTTTTTAAAAAGCATGAATTGTATATTCTGTAACGAAGTAACCTGTGAAAATGCTGGTTAGCTGAAACTCTTAAGCAGCAATTTATACACTATTGTAAAATATATATATATAAAGTGGAACACAAAATTGATTGAAACAAAAGTAGTGGTTGTAATAATGTTTTAGAGGAATTTTATTTGTAATGTGCTAGGTGAACAGAGAAATTATGCTTAGTAAAATTGATCAGTGAAAAATATTCCTGATGTTATGATTGTTCCTCTCTCCTTCCAACCTTAAGATTGTGTATTATTTGCAGAGGTTGCCATTATAATTAGTGATGGGCGAACTGAACCTGCACAATTCGGGTCCATACCGAATTTTGCGGTGTTCAGAATGCCGAACACAAACCCAAATTTTTTCCAAACTTTAGGCAAAGTTCGGGATTGTGTTCAGCGTTCAGAGCTTTGACGTTACCAGCAGGTTGCTAAGGATGCCAAGGTGATCACTTCCTGGATTCCATGGAATCCAGGAAGTGATCACCTTGGCGTCCTTAGCAACCTGCCGGTGATGACAAAGCTCCACCCCCGGAATGGGAGGGATTTCCCGTTCGGTTCGGGTTCGGCTGAATTTTGCGTAAAATTCGGCCAAACTTGCCGAAGCCGAACACCGTTGGATTCACCCATCACTAATTATAATAAGAGATCACAGATAATAGCAATACTGTAGTTAAAATAATCATATTACTCTGAAAACTGTTGTAGTTTGGAGAATCTTCTTGAATAAATATATTGATACTTAAAAATGCTATTCAGATTCTCAGATAAAACATGAAATAGAGACAATTCTATAGATGCATTCAGAGGCATTCAGTTAAAAATTCCTAACGTGTCTGGATCTTAAAAGAGCTATTATTCATTACATGGCTTTGTTAATTCTACTCTGAAAAAAATTAGTTCAAACATGTCTGCAGTCTTGGGCTGAATCAGAGCATTTGGTGTACACCAACAGAAGCTAGTTATCATTTTGTACATCAGGGTGGTGGCCCATTGTTATTAATAAGCCAGAGATTTTTAATACTATTTTTAAAGGTTTTGTGCTCAGAAGAGTTCTTTATTACTCATCCTTCACATGACAGAGTTAAACAAAATAATAACTTGGAGAAATCACTAAGAAATTTATTAAACTCTGAAGGCTAATTATTTTTTTCTTGTCCTAGACTGCGTGTCCATTGAGGGAAACTTTAATTAATTGCAACTTATCAGGGCTAAGAATAGTTGCAAGGCATTCTGAATCTCAGCAGCCTTCAGATGTTGGTGTGTCTACCATTATAATTCATTATATACACTCTTCCTGTAGTCTCCACCCAAGACAAAGCTGGACAGGAATCTCAATGAATTACTTTCTGTGGCACTATTCAGTTAATTTCTGTTATTCCTCAAAAAGCCTACAGCAGCAACAAATCTGAGCAAAAGAAGAAGCTTGTGCTGGGTACTGTTCCATTCTAGATAACAACCCAGCTAAGGAAGACATCTAAGCCAAAAAATATCAAGCAAAGGACATAAGTAGAAGGTTTTTGCAAGTGCAATTCACCAAGAATATGTTACACAAAGGCCAGAATATTTTGACCTCACCAAAGCAAAGTATCTCCTTCCCACCAATTGTACTTTACATTGCTGCTTTTCAGAAACAAAAGACAGCTTAGATCAGAGGTGGGTTTCTCCTAGTTTGGACTGATTCGCCCGAACTAGTAGTAACCAACTGGTGATGACACAGAGCTAGTTTGGTCAGTGCCGGTATGTGGACGCAGCCATCTTTTTGGGGGGATTTGTTTGTTTGTTTGTTTGTTTGTTTATTTATTTATTTATTTATTTATTTTTGTGGGGTGGGAGAAATTTTTGAATATTTTTAAGGGAAGTGTTTTGGAAATTTTGGGAGGAATTATTTTTTTTTTCCATCTATGTATGCGCAGTCGCCGAGTTGCTGGCAATGCACATGCAACCACCATCTTCTTTTCAGCTTTTTAAAATTTTGGGGGAAATTTTCATCACTGCACATGTGCACACTTGCAAAACACATGCATGACCATGAGGTGCGCCCATGAGATGCAGGAGGAAGCAAACCAACCATGAGGTAAGTTAGAACCCACCACTGGCTTAGATGGAGAAGTTATGTTCATCACCTTCTCCCTCACCCGGCTTTCAGATTTTCAGTTGATGGTAGAATATCCTTTCCCCGCAGCTTTTCCCTGCAGGTAACAATAACAATAAAGAGGAAAGGATTTGTTGTAACTTGATTTTTTAGACAGATCCTTCCTATGTGAGGCACAAAAGCCACACTCCCAAATTCTTTTTTGTGCTGTAATTTCACGTCACTACCATTGGAAACAAACTCGAATTGGCCACCTGATATATCATAAACCCCATTCGGACACTCACTTCATGTAAGCCTGGATTTAATTGTTACAAGAGGTTTGCTTATCTGACTGCTATTTCACAATTACAATTTATGTTTGTTCTTGCATCAAATACAAAAGCCCAAGAGGCTCTTTAGCATCCCAAAGAGCAGATAAATCTAGAATATTTATTTTGATTAGCATGGAAGACATAAAAAGAGACATTTCTTTCTTAGACATCAGTGGAGGAGATTTTATGGTGGTGTGGAATCACAACTCCCAATTACCATTTGAGTTCTATTGGGAGTAGTCTTATAAAATCAAATTCCTCCAGGCTTGATGCCATATCTGACAACTCTGTGCCTAAGATGTTTACCTTATCATCTAATAATATATGTGAGCCAGTTATAGTACTTGTCTCCTAAGGAAATGAATAAGGTTCTTAGATCTGTATCTACTGCTACGTGTACTGTATGTCAGATCTTTCCTCAGCTTGATTTAGAAGAACCTTTAAGGCTCTTGTCCTGCTACTGCTTTCTCAGATGAATAAAAAATACAGGTTTTTTTTCCAGGCTAAAGGGAATGACGGCAGAGTACAGTGAGCCATCTCAAGATCCACATATTTTTAAGAAATGTAAGCCAGTAGCTAATGTTTCAAATTTAGCAATCTTGTTTGAGAAAGTCATGATACTGCAGCTTCAGGAATTCATAGAGAAAATGGATTACGCAGATCATTTGCAGTCTTGAACTAGGAAAGAATTTGGCATAAACGTGGATTGGGTCAACTTGATGGGTGATCTGTATAAGTGAGACAGAATGTGCACCTCTCAGTTGATATTCCTGGATCTTTTAATGGCTTTTTATGTCTTTGACCTTCAGGAGCATTTAATTAGAATAGAATAGAGTAGGACAGAACAGAATAGAATGACAAGGAATAATGGATAGAAACTCATCAAAGAGAGATTCAACCTAGAAAAAAGGAGGGATTTTCTGACAGGGAGAACAATCAACCAATGGAAGAGAAGCTGCCTTTGGAAGTTGTGGGAACTTCATCACTGGAGGCTTTCAAGAAGGGACTGGACAGCCACCTGTCAGAAATGGTGTAGTAGGGTCTTCTGCTTGGGCAGGGGGTTGGTGTAGATGACCTACAAGGTCCCTTCCAACTCTGTTAATTTATTAGAATAGAACAGAGTAGAGTAGAGTAGAGTAGAGTAGAAGAGAAGAGAAGAGAAGAGAAGAGAAGAGAATAATGCCAATACTGATCATAAGAGGGAGATTGAGGATAATTTTTATAGTAATCCCTTGCCAGATACGACAAGGGATTCACCAACTGACCAATGTCACCCCTGTTGAGGGGGATGCTTCGTTGGCAGAGGAGACATCAGAGACAGCTAAAATACAGCCACCAGCCCATTGTAGCCCACACCTCACAATGGAGAAACAGGAGGCGAGGAGCATTCTGAGGGCTGTGGACAAGTGGTGGGACCGGTTCTTCTGTACTGGTGGCAGAAATTTGTATCCATTCGCCAAACCAGCAGTGATGGCCGGCTGTCTACACCCCCAAACCAGTTCTCTGGTTGCCACAGCTGGCAAAAGAACCATCTGCACATGTGCAGAGGCTTCTGCTCATGCCAAGAGGATCATTTCAGAGATGTGACATAGGCAGGCAAAACAAGCACTTCCATCGCAATGTGAACCTGTAGGGAAGGTAAGTGGAACCCACCCCTACTGTGGACCCTAGAAAGGCTGCCAGTCCTGACAGTATATCTGGTCAAGTGCTTAAAGATTGCTGAACAGTTGGCTAGAGTCTTTACCAGGATCTTCAATTGGTCGTTATCCCAGTCCACTATTCCACCTTGTTTGAAGGCTTCCACCATTGTTCCACTGTCAAAGAAATTCCCTATCAATATCCTCAACGATTACGACCAGTGGCACTCACTCCTATCATCATGAAGTGCTTTGAGAAATTGGTCTGCTGGCTCATCATTTCTGATCTTCCGCATACATTTGATAAACACCAGTTTGCATACAGAAGAAATACATCTACGGAGGATGCTATAGCCATCACTCTTCACACTGATCTGACTCATTTGAAACAGCGGGAGCGGGGGGGCCATGTGAGGATACTTTTTGTAGATTTTAACTCTACATTTAACACAATACTTCCATATAGGCTAGTGTCTAAATTTATGGATCTTGGTCTTTCTTATTCAACCTGCCTTTGGATTATGGATTTCCTGTCTGGCCACTCTCAAAAGGTCAGGTTAGGTAATCACATCTCTTCAGTGCTTATTCTTAACACTGATACACCATAGAGATGCATGTTGAGTCCCTTACTCTATACTTTTTATGTGTATGACTGCATTCCTACTCATGCAAGTAACACTATTACTAAACTTGCAGGTGATATAACAGTGGTGGGACTCTGGGGTTTGGGAGGGGAGATGAGTCTGCCTATTGAGATGAGGTCGACTGGTTGCTTTCATGGTGTGGAGACAATAACTTGGTCCTTAACACAAATGAGACCAAGCAACTTACAGTGGACATCCAGCCCTTGCTTATCAATGGAGACCGAATGGAGCAAATGGCCAGTTTTAAGTTTCTGGTTGTTATCATAAAAGAGGACCTGAGCTGGGCACTCACATTGCAGCACTGGTCTAAAGGGCCCAGCAGAGATTATACTACCTGAGACTTCTCAGGAAACTGCTATTGGCCTTCTACTGCTGCACCATAGAGACTATTTTAATTTACTGCATCTGTGTATGGTTTGCCAATTGCACAGTGGCAGATAGGACAGAACTCCAAAGGGATAACATAATTGGCCAGAGGATCATTGGTTGCCTTCTCTCCTTTTTAGAAGAGCTTTATATTTCACACTGCCTTAAGAAAGTTCAAAACTTTCTTAAAATTCCATCTTGTCCCACGTACCTTTTTTTTAAAAAAAATTACCATCTTGCAGAAGATACAGGATAATAAAAACATGGATAAATACTCTGAAAATCAGCCTCTATCCCAGGGCAGTAACTATATCCAAGTCTACGGAGAGGAGCGGCATACAAATTTTAAAAATAAATAAATTTAATAAATAAATATTGAATTATAACGGTGCAATACCAATGCAATATCAGGATTTCAATTTGGTTGTATAGAATGTGAAGGATGTGTGTTTGTGTTTTGTTTTAATAGTTATAATGTACACAGAAGATGGCATTTAATTTCATTGCACCAGGTGAAATGACAATAAAGTAAACTGAACGTTCATTTCAGAACCGAACAGAAAGGACCTTGGAGATCTTCTAGTCCAATTCCCTGCTCAAGCAAGAATGGCTGTCCAGTCTCTTCTTAAAAACCCTCAGTGATGGAGCACCTGCAGTCTCTGAAGGCAAGTTGTTCCACTGGTTAATTGTTCTCACTGTTATCTCCATAATTCCAGATTGTTTCTCTCCTTGATTAGCTTCCATCCATTGTTTCTTGACCTACCCTCTGATGCTTTGGAAAATAAGTTGACCCCTCTTCTTTGTGGCAGCCCCTCAAATACTGGAACACTGCTATCATATCACACTTAGTTCTTATTTTCTCTAGACTAGCCATACTCAATTCCTACAACCATTCTTCATATGTTTTAGTCTCCGGGCCTTTAAACATAGTTGCTATTCTCTGCACTTTTCCCAAAGTCTCAACATTCTTTTTGTAACGTGATGACCAAAACTGGATGCAGAATTTCAGGTGTGGCCTTATTAAGTACTAATACTTCACATGATTTTGATTCTATGTCTCTATGTATAAGCAACCAAGGATTGTATTAACTTTTTTGGCTGCTGCTGCACACTGCTGTCAAGAAAGACGTGGACATTGTCAAGCATACTGAAATCAAGAAAAAAGTTTCATACATCCTTCTCGCCACCCATGTCGAGTTGTCCCTGTAAGTTGCTGTGTGAAGTTGTCCTGCAGCTACTTGGTTGTGGTTTGTTAGCAGACATGAGTTGGTGGTGGCCATGGCAAGTTATCCTAAATCCTAGTGACTAGGGTTGCTCTCCAGCTTGGAATGATAGATATTAATTCTTTTGAGGTACTGTATACATTTCAATATAACTCAATGTAGTTAGTATATATATTATATATAGTATAGTATATATCTTTATACTAGTATACATTGTATAGTATATATCTTTTATTTATCTGGTCTCTACCTCTACAATTCTTTGGGAGTCATCACACCGGGCAGAATACTGCACTGAAAAAGTATCTGTGTTTGCCATGTGTTTTGATGCCCTTTGATGCTTCCTGATCTAACACTCTGGTAGAAAAGAACATGTTGGATTTAGGTCTTGTCAGACCCATCCGTGAATCAGATTAGCTATTGCTATCAATTATTATTTTTTTGTAATTGTTCTAAGAGTTATAAGTTAGAGTGGAAAAGTGAACCAGTGTGCCTTTCGTCCCATGTCCAATTGTCTCTCCTTTATCTCATATATCTTTTCTTCCTTTCATATATCTTCTCTATTTTTATATTTTTTTCTTCTATCCTTTTCTTTATATATATTACTACATGTCTATTCTCTTCAATATGTATTGTGTATTGGACAAACAAATAAATAAATAAAATATTCTTCACTGCATTCCCACCTTCATTTTGCCATGGATATCTTCAGCTTATCTGTCCAATATAATGATGACCAGTGTTCCCTCTAATTTTTTTGGGGGGTGGGTGGAAAAGTATAGTGTCTGAGCGGCAGTCCCTTCGGGACTGGGCGGCACAGAAATAATAAATAAATAAATAAATAAACAAACAAACAAACAACTCTATCAATATCAAAATGCCACTTAAATAGTTGAGCTAGTTTCAAACTAGATTTTGATTTTCTTTCTCTCTTCCTTACTCCCATTCTTTTTCTTTCTCTTTTCCTTCCTCTCTTTTTTCTATCTGTTTCTCTCTCTTCCTCTCTTCCTCTCTCTCTCCTTCCCTCTCACTCTTTCCCTCTCGGCTTCTGGGCAGGTTTGGAAAACTCTGAGTTGATGATGATTTTTAAGTGAGCGATTGCTCACTGCTCAGCTTAGAGGGAACTATGATGATGACAATTCTTTTCCCATTTTAAAAGTTCCCATTTCCCTGCAAATATTTTGCCCAGCTTTCCATGCTCACTCTTCCTCCCTTTTTTCTTGCTTAAAGATAACAATCTTTTACTTAGTCTAGTATATGTTTGATTTTACTTCAGTCATTTCCAAGCAGCAAATCGCTCAACCTTTGTGGATCCACCTGAAGTTCACCTCGGCTGTTTTGACCTGACCTGATCTACTCGAACTGAAAGATTTTTTGAGAACCACCTATTTACATGTTTATGTATTCTTAGAATTGGGACAGAACTGTCATCTTACCACATTTGCTTTTTCTGGCAGCAGCTAAGCACAAATAAGTATTATCCAACCAATGTTCATTTGCTAGCCAATAACTAAGTGTATCCTCTTGTCCCTTCATATTTGTGTATAAACATACATCCCTATTTCATGAAAATAAAAGAAAATAAATTACTCACAACTTCCCACCATTCTATGCTTGCCATGATGACTAGCCTCCCTTGCCTCCAAATCTTTGAATGCTGACAGTCCCGTAATTCTGTTTTCAGACTCCATCTGCCTTATGAAATGGTGCAACCAAGCAAGAGATACCTTGGGTGAGATAGATTCTTGCTTGATTTAACTCTTGATCCAGGGATAATCTGTGGTTGCTTCTCATATCTGGGTGCTTTCTTTTCCACACAGCACAATTTCTAGGACTCTTAAATCATGTTAGGGATGCCCCACTCCATCCCAAAATCTATCTCTCTGGAGACACCCCTGGCAGCTATCGCAATGCAACCATCTTTTTTCATTTTGGATAGATGCTCATTTTGTTCATTTTTAAGAAGGAAGAAGGATTCCTCTTTTTCTAAAGCAGAAAAAATCCAATCAGAGGCTAACAAACACATGTTATTATGTGGAACAATGTATATTTTTTCATTATATTTTACCAAAAAATGGGACTTTAGTATATGCATAGTGGATTAATTAAACAATACTACCTAAATAATGAAGTAGCACATATTCATACTTGCTTCGATCAACAGTGGCTAAGTTGGTGTTTTAGCTTTTGAAAAATTAATATAATTTCCTCCTAATATAGAAACTGAACATTGAAGGGATTTGTTTCTCGTTGATAGAACCATAGATGTTCTTCGAAGTTTTTTTGAAAATTGCTTTCCATTTTCAGTACCGGCTTATAAAGATCTTTATCGATAATAAATCCCACAAATACTTTAGCTTTTCTGCACTGATTCTGCAAGTCCCAATTCTAAGACATCCAGCAGTTGTACAAGACATTCATTTATATCTCTACAAAGTTCAATTCCATCTCTCTGCAACTTTAATGTGATTTCCGGGAAGACTCCTTGTCCAAAGTTGTGTCTGATCCACCAAGCATCTGATACGAAAGGAGAGGTTAAAGTACAACCAAGCCCTGGAGAGATGATTGAGTTTCAGCCCAGAGATATAGTACTTAACCAAGGAGCAGGTTCAGTCATGAGTAAATGTTTCCTTTCAAGGAGGATCCTACCTGCCAAGATAAATTTCTTCTAAATGACCTGACAACTTCATCTTTGGCCTAGAGAGGAATTTTTTTTTGCTTGTTTGTTTTTGAACCTCTGGTTTTCTAAGCCTCCAATTCCTAGCAGCTAGTGCTGGAGCAAATTCTATCAAACATGCTATCTTGTGAACTTGATTGATCTCGGCTTGCTGAACTTTGCTTCCTAAGCCTTTAAATAATTCTGGCATTGCTGTTGAACTTTAATTCTCTGCTTCTATTTCATATAGTGGCATGAGAAGATTTTTATTTGACTAATATGAAATAATAATAATATTTCTTTATACAATGGACAAACAGCCAGAGAGGCTGTCAAGGTTGCATTTTGCTTGTTCAATATCTTATTATATGAAGAAGAGAAGAAAATTATTATGAATTATTTGTCCATATTCTCCTTCAGGAATATTCCTTTTGATATTAGCTATGTCATCTATAATATTGTGTTTGATGAGTGGAAGCAAACACTTCGATATACTTTCTTATCCTTTTTAATGCTACATTCTATGTCTTTCCTCCTGAATTGTCTCTGAGAGGGAAAGTACAAGGATATGGATGCATTACCTCCTTGTAACAAGAGAAGCCTTAGACAGGACTGTCTGTTTCAGCAAGATCAATGAAGCTGACATAGGCACCGTGGGGTGTTACAGGTTTGGAGGAAAAATATAGAGAGAAATGGCACCAACATGCAAGCTTGGTTTGCAGAAAGTGTTTTCCTTTTGTAAGAATATCACACGTAAATTGTGAGTGATTACCCCATGAAACCTTGGCTATGTTAATTGCTTTTGTTCTAATTTCCTTTCCCATCTTTTCCGGACACTCTGGTGCCATTCAGCTCTTTCATCTTTCATTGCTTCATGAATACTGTCTTCAGTTGGGCAATGAGTGAATGGAAATCAATGAACTTACAAATGTGTTGACTCCAAGTTATCTGACTCGTATTACCAGAGGCTTCTCTGAATTTGTCCTAAGTGCTGCCACATCTTATTCCAGATGAATGCACCATGTGTGAACGTCAGAATACCACCGCCCCCTTTGTGTTTATGTTTGTCCTCATGGGTAGGAGCCTGGGGGAAATTCTTCACAAGTTAAAACAAGTCATGGAACAAAACGTGCCAGCAATGAGATCACCAGAGCTTCACTTTTGGTAGTCTCTTTTCTCCCTCTATGGTTGTGTAACAGAGAAAAGAGATACAGTGAAGAGAAAACCATCCATATATGACTAAAACTCTCATTTATTTATTTATTTATTATTTGGATTTGTATGCCGCCCCTCTCCGAAAACTCGGGGCGGCTCACAACAAGTGAAAAGACAATCCAATACATTAATCCAATTAATTAAAATAATTTGAATGTTTGTAACCTTTGATAGAAACATAGAAACATAGAAGACTGACGGCAGAAAAAGAACTCATGGTCCATCTAGTCTGCCCTTATACTATTTCCTGTATTTTATCTTACAAAGGATATATGTTTATCCCAGGCATGTTTAAATTCAGTTACTGTGGATTTACCAACCACGTCTGCTGGAAGTTTGTTCCAAGCATCCACTACTCTTTCAGTAAAATAATATTTTCTCATGTAGCTTTTGATCTTTCCCCCAACTAACTTCAGATTGTGTCCCCTTGTTCTTGTGTTCACTTTCCTATTAAAAACACTTCCCTCCTGAACCTTATTTAACCCTTTAACATATTTAAATGTTTCAATCATGATGAGAGAAACCGGGCATCACTGGACAGCAATTTTTCAATCAACATAACTCAAATGGACTAACTTACAAAATAGCTTGTCCAAAAACTGGGAATCATGGTTCCTGTGGGATTGAAATTTGGCAAAAGTTGCTGCTTCGGTGCAGTAGGAAGAGGGAGATTGTGATCCCACTATATAGAGCGCTGGTGAGACCACATTTGGAATACTGTGTTCAGTTCTGGAGACCTCACCTACAATAAAAAAAATATATTGGCCAAGTGTGATTGGATTAAATAAGGTTCAAGAGGGAGGTGTTTTTAATAGGAAAGTGAACACAAGAACAAGGGGGCACAATCTGAGGTTAGTTGGGGGACAGATCAGAAGCAATATGAGAAAATATTATTTTACTGAAAGAGTAGTAGATCCTTGGAACAAACTTCCAGCAGACGTGGTTGGTAAATCCACAGTAACTGAATTTAAACATGCCTGGGATAAACATATATCCATCCTAAGATAAAATACAGGAAATAGTATAAGGGCAAACTAGATGGACCATGATGTCTTTTTCTGCCATCAATCTTCTATGTTTCCATGTTTTTATGTTTCTATACCATTGTGGTCATTCAGGTTCACATAATTGTAATTTTGAATGCTCCCTTCCAGCTTCCTACAAAGAGTGTCATTGGGAAACCAGCAAGAAATTGGAAGTTGCTCCTTTCCTACTACTTTTTTGTCCACACGTGTTCATTCTGTTTCTCTGTTTAAGTAAGGAAATATCTCTGAAATGATGATCCAACACATCATAAGTTGTCTAGTATTCTGTAAAGTGGGGTTTCCAACCTAGTGCCTTCTGAATGACCTGGACCACATCCCCAAGCTGGGGTGATGGGAGTTATGGTACAAAAGAGTCCATGTTTTAGGACTATGGAAAAACTAGTAATGGGAATTTGTGAAGGTTCTTTGTAATGAGTAAGTATTTTGACATTAACTCATGGATAGGTGTTCTATGAAATTATTTATATTTAAGTTGCTTTATTCATTTTAATACTATGCTGTTGTCCTATTTCCTGAATGTTGTATCCCATTCTTAAGAAGCTTTAGAATTTTAATTAAAAACCACTTTGGCAGTTTGTATTCCTGAGCTTATTGCATTGTTGCTTAGAGGTTGTTGCATCCTCATCATCTATTTGATGCTATTCTCCATCACTCTGCCCATGCTTCATGATTCCATCCAATTTTTTCTGTTGGGATTAATTGAAGCCAATAGGAAGCCAAATAAACTTCAGTCCGTAGGGTATTCTTCATCAAAAAACAGGACAATCACCATTCCTTTAAACAGCATGTAAGGGTATTCCATTGCATACTTTGAAATTATACTCTAAAGGAAAGTGAATTTCCCCCTTTTAAAAACACAAAAGGGGTTCATGGAGGGTAATCCAGTGATGACAACCTTGAGAAAACCATCATATCAGAAGCCTCTTTGGGTATGTTTGGGGCAAGGCAGGGATGGATGAAAGTACACTCGTGTGTCTAAGCATAACACAAGTAATTGGCAAGTAAGAAAAGTCTCTTTTCACAAATAATTACATAAGAGAAGCTTCCAGGATTATGCATGAGTTATTTATTCAGTTCACAATTCAGACTTTTATTTATACCAATATCCTTAAGGTGGCAAACATCAGCAAAAATACAAAATGCAAAATAAAAAATGGTAACAAAGAAAACATGAACAAGATGATTAAATCCACACACATGCTTTACTGAATCAGTCAGTGAAACCAACAGAAAAATGAATGATATACAATTCGTTTCCTCCCCTCAAAAATATCAGAGGTCCAGATAAATGTATATTCCTAGTACTTTAGTTTTGAAATAGCATTAGGCTGGAAACTGGAAGCGAGATTTCCAGAGTAGCTTTCTCTGAAATGCTACCTGTTCCGTGCACATGACCAACTAGGCAGGCAGAGTTAAAGTGCCTCTGCGTATAAAATATATAAAATGTATGGGAGAGCTATTGGTTCCAAGAGGAGGACATTATTATTATTATTATTATTATTATTATTATTATTATTATTATTATTATTATTATCATCATCATCATCATCATTATCATTATCATTATTAATTATTAATTCTCCGAAGACTCAGGGCGGTTCACAAGATACAGTATAAAGTTTAAGTTTAAGTTTAATCAGATTTGTATGCCGCCCCTCTCCGCAGACTCGGGGCGGCTCACAGCAATAACAAATCTAATATTTAAGTTAATTTAAAAAAACACCACAAATTAAAACCAATCATACATACTAGCGTACCATGCATAAATTTTATAAGCCTAGGGGGAGGGAACATGTCAATTCCCCCATGCCTGACGACAGAGGTGAGTTTTAAGTAGCTTACGAAAGGCTAGGAGGGTGGGGGCAACTCTGATATCTGGGGGGAGTTGGTTCCAAAGGGTCGGGGCCGCCACAGAGAAGGCTTTTCCCCTGGGTCCCGCCAAATGACATTGTTTAGTTGACGGGACCCAGAGAAGGCCAACTCTGTGGGACCTAACTGGTCGCTGGGATTCGTGCGGCAGAAGGCGGTCCCGGAGATATTCTGGTCCAGTGCCATGAAGGGTTTTATCGGTCATAACCAACACTTTGAATTGTGACCGGAAACTGATCGGCAACCAATGCAGACTGCGGAGTGTTGGTGTGACATGGGCATATTTAGGAAAGCCCATAATAGCTCTCGCAGCTGCATTCTGCATGATCTGAAGTTTCTGAACACTTTTCAAAGGTAGCCTCATGTAGAGAGCATTACAGTAGTCGAGCCTCGAGGTGATGAGGACATGAGTGACTGTGAGCAGTGACTCCCGGTCCAAATAGGGCCGCAACTGGTGCAGCAGGCGAACCTGGGCAAACGCCCCCCTCGCCACAGCTGAAAGATGTTTCTCTAATGTGAGCGGTGGATCGAGGAGGACGCCCAAGTTGCGAACCCTCTCTGAGGGGGTTAGTGACTCCCCCCCCCAGGGTGATGGATGGACAGATGGAATTGTCCTTGGGAGGCAAAACCCACAGCCACTCCGTCTTATCTGGGTTGAGCTTGAGTCTGTTGACACCCATCCAGACCCCAACAGCCTCCAGGCACAGGCACATCACTTCCACTGCTTCACTGACTGGACAAGGGGTGGAGATGTAGAGCTGGGTATCATCTGCATACTGATGATACCTCACTCCATGCCCTTGGATGATCTCACCCAGCGGTTTCATGTAGATATTAAATAGTAGGGGGGAGAGGACCGACCCCTGAGGCACCCCACAAGGGAGTAACCTAGAGATCGACCTCTGACCCCCCACTAACACCGACTGCGACCGACCAGAGAGGTAGGAGGAGAACCACTGAAGGACAGTGCCTCCCACTCCCAACCCCTCCAGCCGGCGCAGAAGGATACCATGGTCGATGGTATCAAAAGCCGCTGAGAGGTCAAGAAGCACTAGGACAGAGGATAAACCCCTGTCCCGGGCCCGCCAGAGATCATCCATCAGCGCAACCAAAGCAGTTTCCATGCTGTAGCCGGGCCTGAATCCTGACTGCTGAGGACCTAGATAATTGGCTTCTTCCAAGGACCGCTGGAGCTGGAGCGCCACCACCTTCTCAACAACCTTCCCCATAAAGGGAAGGTTGGAGACTGGTCGATAGTTATTAAGAATGGCTGGGTCCAGGGAGGGCTTCTTGAGGAGGGGGCGCACAAGTGCTTCCTTGTAGGGATCCGGGAAGGACCCCCTCACCAAAGAAGCGTTGACAATCTCCTGGACCCAGCTCCGTGTCACCTCCCTGCTGGCCGAAACCAGCCAGGAGGGACACGGATCCAGTAAACAGGTGGCGGAACTCACAGCTCCAATGGCTTTGTCCACTTCATCAGGTGTCACCAGATCAAACTCCTCCCAGACAGGTGGACAAGTACGTGCCCCAGTCACCTCAACTGATTCGTTGTCAGTCGACTCTGTATTCCAATTAGCGTCGAGGTTCGCTCGGATCCTAGCGATTTTATCAGCAAAAAATGTGTTAAAATCCTCGGCACTACTCTGCAAGGGCTCCCCAACTCCCCCCTGATTAAGAAGGGAGCAGGTCACCCTAAACAGAGTGGCCGGGCGGGATTCTGCTGATGCAATCAAGGCGGAATGATACGCGCATCTTGCCGCCTTGAGCGCCACTTTGTAAGTCTTAACATGTGCTCTTACAAGTGTTCGATCGGATTCGGACTTACTCTTCCTCCATCGCTTCTCTAGACGTCTCTTCTGGCGTTTCAACTCCCGGAGCTCCTCGTTGAACCATGGAGCTCTACGGGGTCTAGTGCTGTGGAGAGGTCGCAACGGCGCAATTCGGTCAAGAGCCTCCGCTGCAGCCTTGTTCCAGGCCTCAGCCAGAGACTCTGCCGAACTGTGTACAAGTGTATCTGGAATAACCCCAAGCGCCTTCTGAAAGCCCTCTGGATCCATCAGGCGTCTGGGGCGGAACAGCTTAATCGGTTCCGCCTCCCTGCGGGGAAGGATTGGAGCCAGGAAGTCAAGCCGCAGTAGAAAACAATGTGTACAAATCTAATTAATTAATATCTTGTTTATTAGGCATTGAAAATGTTTTGCGAAAAACTGGACCTGTGCAAGAGGAATGGGCTCTATCGGAACCAAAATGGGACCAAATACCAGCATTTAAATTAAAAAGAAAGAGGAGCAGCTGTTAATCTGAAGGTGAAAGGAGAGCTGGCAGGAGCTGAGAAACATCTGGTTTGGAAGTAATCACAGCTTAGAGAAGAAATAGAAAAGGATTATATCTGTTCTAAACGGCAAGTGATTGTAATAAGAGAGGATAATGTAGGGAGACATGATGACTCTTCAAATGTCCAGTATAAAAGTCAAGAGAGTATGTTGTTTTGTTTCAACTTAGAAAACAAAGATCCTATTTGATGATGGTTTTTTTTCAATCTTGTTTTCGAATATCTATTAGTATGAAATATAACCAGAACAATAATAGAAAGAACAGATTTTAAATTAATATTTTTGGAGCAAACCTGTGAGGAAAAAGACAAGTTCTTCCTACCTCAAGCTGATGCTTTCTCAATTCATATTGGAGCGACTCCCATAATTCCTTCAAATGAGAGCTGGTTGGCTAAAATTTATGAAAGCAGAAGACCAACAGATGTGATGGTTAGACTAGGATGTGATGTACCTGGAAATTACAACCAGTGGCCCAGTTCAGATCATTGAGGACATAGGAGAAGAGCGCTGAGAAGGATTCTTCTACAAGAGCTGTATCACCCCAAAGCTTAAAAAAATATGATGGCACAGTGGTTGGAATGCAGCCCTGCAGGCTGACTCTGCTCACTGCCAGGAGTTCGATCATGACCAGCTTTCTAAGGTCAGTAAAATGAGGATCCAGTTTGAGGACATTATGCTGACTCTGTAAACCATTTAGGGAATGTTGTAAAGCATTGTGAAGCAGTATATAAGTCTAAATGCTATTGCTAGTGCCATAGCCAATGTTTCTTTGCTTCTCATTAATGACAACCAAAATATCAAAATCTATCCATACTTTTATTTTCGTACCAGAAGAGCCCTTCACTCCTCCACTTGAAACAGAATACCCTATGAGACTAGACTTTCAATCCTGGGCCTAGAAAGCTTAGAACTAAGACGCCTTAAACATGATCTAAGTATTGCCCACAAGATCATATGCTGCAACGTCCTGCCTGTCAGTGACTACTTCAGCTTCAACCACAACAACACAAGAGCACACAACAGATTTAAACTTAATATTAACCGCCCCAAACTTGACTGTAAAAAATACGACTTCAGCAACTGAGTTGTCGAAATGTGGAACTCATTACCGGACTCCATAGTGTCATCCCCAAACCCCCGACACTTTACCCTTAGATTATCCACGGTTGACCTATCCAGAGTCCTAAGAGGTCAGTAAGGGGCGAGTACAAGTGCACTAGAGTGCCTTCCATCCCATGTCCTATTGCTCTCCTATATCTCCTATACCCTTCTTCTATTCCTATATCTCTTCTTCTATTCTTTCATTGATATGTTCTATTCCTATAATTTCTCTTCTATTCTTTCTTAGATATATTTTACTATGAGTATATCCTCTATAACCTTCATTATGTATTTAACTATGTGTACACCCACTAAAATGTATTGGACAAAATCAATCAATCAATCAATCAATCAATCAATAAATACAAGCAACTACCCAGTCTGAAAACAGATGAGCTAGGAGGAGGATGCTCAATTACTTTACACAGAGGCTACATGAACCTGTTGGCTACTTCTGCATATATTTCTGAATGTGAACATGTGAAGTACTGATGACTATTTCATATCGATTCTGGCTATGAGAGTCCTCACAAATTGTTTGCTTTATTAGCATTTGTGTGGTTTGAGGAGCATTGGAATGTACTTTGGCTGTTCTGCACAAACAAATCCAAATCAAAGCTCTCCCCAAACCACCAGTAGACATTTGGTTTTAACCCAGACCACAAACTGAGAATACACACATTGATCTACTATGTTGGTTGAACGTTAACTGTTTATAAGCAAAACAGTTTAATCCAACTTTTTTCAACAGATGTGTTGAACAATAATGGTTACAAGTATGAGACTGGTGGTCTAACACAACTAGATAGAAATCAGCAGTTGGGGAAATGCTAGCTTAAGCCATATTTAGGAAATGAATACAAATGAACTCAGGTGAGTCAAAACGAATGCAGATAAAATGGAAAGAATAATGATGATCACATCTAGCAACTTGTTTCAACAAGTTGATGAGAAGATCATTATGGCAGCACTGTTCCATTTAAAATGAAGGAATAATCATTATACAAAGATGGTAATATCAAAAATAAGCAGCACTCATTAATTTACTTTTGCCAGCCTCAATGGAGGAAGAACCCAGGGGAAAAAAATAGAATCATAGCTTCACTTAGAACAGAATAAATCAACCCAAAGTTCTCACTCAAGGCACAAATGCAGACTCAGGGTATCCTACATGTTAGGTTCATTATGTAAAACAACATTATGTGAAGACCCAAGGCTCCAATGCTGGGAAACGTGGAAGAAAAGAGGACAACAGGTGTTGTTGGATAGGTGGATAAACTCAGAATAGGAAAATTGTACAGTATATGATAGCACTTCTATCTCAGGTGATCTGAATAGCTGTAAAGGCATTCAGCTGTAAATACTTATTGACATGATCTTTCCTTGAATGGCAAGGAGGGGAAAAATTGTCAATGGTTTACGGAGCTGCCAGTATTTTTCAGTTTAGTTTGCACCCACCATGCTCCCAATCAATCTTTTAATATAGATCATACCAAGCACACCCCACACTCAGTTCAGCTAGCAAAAATAGAGCTTGATGTTTATTTATCAAACACCAACACTTTAAAGGGTTGATATTCCTGGAGGGGTTTGTAATATGGTAAATTATTTAGCTTTACTAGATAAATGGTCAAAGCAATGGAAACTGCAGTTTAATGTTTCCAAATGTAAAATAATGCACTTGGGGAAAAGGAATCCTCAATCTGAGTATTGCATTGGCAGTTCTGTGTTAGCAAAAACTTCAGAAGAGAAGGATTTAGGGGTAGTGATTTCTGACAGTCTCAAAATGGGTGAGCAGTGTGGTTGGGCAGTAGGAAAAGCAAGTAGGATGCTTGGCTGCATAGCTAGAGGTATAACAAGCAGGAAGAGGGAGAGTGTGATCCCGCTATATAGAGTGCTGGTGAGACCACACTTGGAATACTGTGTTCAGTTCTGGAGACCTCACCTACAAAAAGATATTGACAAAATTGAATGGGTCCAAAGACGGGCTATAAGAATGGTGGAAGGTCTTAAGCATAAAACGTATCAGGAAAGACTTAATGAACTCAATCTGTATAGTCTGGAGGACAGAAGGAAAAGGGGGGACATGATCGAAACATTTAAATATGTTAAAGGGTTAAATAAGGTCCAGGAGGGAAGTGTTTTCAATAGGAAAGTGAACACAAAAACAAGGGGACACAATCTGAAGTTAGTTGGGGGAAAGATCAAAAGCAACGTGAGAAAATATTATTTCACTGAAAGAGTAGTAAATCCTTGGAACAAACTTCCAGCAGACGTGGTTGGTAAATCCACAGTAACTGAATTTAAACATGACTGGGATAAACATAGATCCATTGTAAGATGAAATACAGGAAATAGTATAAGGGCAGACTAGATGGACCATGAGGTATTTTTCTGCCATCAGTCTTCTATGTTTCTATGTTTCTAAAGTGGCAGAAATAGGATAAAAGACAGGCAAAAACAGAGAGAGGAAAGCATGAACAACAGACAACAATTTGCATTATATATGGTAGCTACAGTATATAGCTTATATAACTACAATGGTACCTTTACCTAAGAACGCCTCTACTTAAGAACTTTTCTAGATAAGAACCGGGTGTTCAAGAATTTTTGCCTCTTCTTAAGAACCATTTTCTACTTAAGAACCTGAGCCCGGAAAAATTTGAGAGTGGCACGAAGGCCCAGACAGTTTCTTGCCATTCCCCCTGGGTTTCTCTCTCTGGTGTATGGGAGGCAGCATCGTGCCAGGTGTATCCTCGCCACCTCAGAGTCCCTCTTTTTTAAAAAAACCTTAAAGTTTTGGATTTTTTTGATTCCCCTCACCTCACCTTCTTCCTTCTGCAGTGACTCTCCTCCTCCTCTTCTTCCTCCTCCTCCTCCCACCCAAACTCCGAGCTTTTATTTCTTTCCTAATGGTTTGCACCCATTATTTGCTTTTACATTGATTCCTATGGGAAAAATTGTTTCAACTTACAAACTTTTCTACTTAAGAACCTGGTCACGGAAGGAATTAAGTTCTTAAGTAGAGGAACCACTGTATTTGTCTAGCCATAATCCATCATGAAGATCAACTTTCGCAAACAGGAACTCTCTATCTATAGTAGATTACAAGCTATGATCTCCAAACGTGATAGAGATGGTTGATACAATCTAAATCAGTGATGGTGAACCTTTTTTGGCTTGGGTGCCAAAGGTATGCACAAGCATGATAGCATGCACACACACATGTGCACAACCTCACACTGCTCCCCCATGCCTGCTGAAGACTCTGGATTTAAGGCTTCTGATAGGCCTGTTGGGCCATTTTTTTTTTTGCCATTCCCAGGTTCAGGAAAAACGGCCAAAAAGAAGGCTAAAAATCAGCATGCATGCTGGAGCTAACATAGGGCAATGCCCTCAAATATGGCTCTGTATGCTACCTGTGACACACATGCCATAGGTTCTCCATCACTGATCTACATCACTTACCATAGTCAAGGAAGCATACCTTAACCTGAGTCTTAAACACTTGAGTTGTTTGATGTGATTGTAACCAGCAGTGGGTGTTCCCGGTTCATCCTGGTTCGGTGAATTGGTAGCGGCGGCAATGAGAAGCTGTTCCCGCCCCCATGTGCAGAAGGAGGGCATGATCTTGTAGCAATGATATTTAGAACCTCTGCTTATTGTAACCTATTAGAAACATGCTTCTATGAACAAAGGAACTTGTAGCTATGGTCAAAAGGAACCCTAATATTAAAAGAAAGGTCTCCTAAATGATCTCTCTCAACATCATTTTGAAGGAATTGATTGACCCTTCATATCAATTTGTCTTCTCTTCCTTAGAGATAAATTATACGTGCAGATTGTCATGTTATTCCCAACATGCAAGACAGGTTCAGAAGGAGAGAAGGCTGGTCATCCAGAAACAAAAAAGAGTAGCCTGTCTTCACCCAAGTAGCAATTACCATCTCAAGAGCCCCTCTTTATAAACTCCTTAAAGAGACGCACCAGATGATATTTATTTTAGAAGGATGGAGGTAATTTGCAAAAGGGTAAAGTGAACAATATGTTCCACCCAAAAACTGTGCTGGGATAATGGGATCTCGTGGGTTGAAGAATTTTAGAATAAGGATTTGGTTCTGTTCTGAACTTCTTATGTGCACTTAATTTTGTTTTATAAATTGTGATAAAATTTGGGGCAGGGGTGAATTTAAACCAACATCAATTAAAGCATTGTCAGAACTATGGTTGTTTGCAATGTCACAGATGTTATGTTGTTTCTTTGGGGTGGGGGGAGAAACCAATTATACCCAGTCTTTGAAAAAGTTCCCAAAACGTGTTTTAGCACAATTTGGCAGCTTCAGTGGCATTTTAAGGTCCATTTTCTTTTCCCTTTTCACTCTTACAACTTGCATGCAATCTATTGTGGAAGAAGAACAATTGCATCATGCTGAAAATCAGGAAGTATGATTGGTAGCTATGTTTTAAATTCCTTTCTCCTACTACTCCTACAGCAGTATTTAAGAAAAGAATTATCTGAATTAATCTTTTGTAACCAGAATGCTACAGTGATTCATATGCGCAAGGTAATAGTGCCCCCTGCCCTCAAAACCTATTATTAATTCATATATGGCTCTCCTTGACCTCTTGGCTTCACTTTTCTGAGCTGTCACTTTCTGGCACAATGAACATGTGATCCTGTGCTTCTGGGAAAGCATCCCAAGATAGATTAATTCCCTGTTCCATGATCAGAGAGAAACCTCCAACTATCAGGAGAGAAACTGTTTTCAAGCAAGTCCTTTATCTCACCCGTTCACCCAGTCTAGGATCAATTTTCTAAACTTAGCAATTCTTATTTCAGAAAGGCATCAAAGAGGTGATGACAAATGTTGGGTAAACTGTTAATCTACATTCCCAACTCCCAGACTTTCTAGCAACTCCCGTTCCCAACTCCCAGACGCGCACACACACTTGCCTGAAGAACCAAGATGGGAAGTATAATCCATCAAAAGTTAAAGATAGGATAGCAGACCTTTCTTTCCATCTTGAGGGTTTTATAACCTCAATGCTATTTCTTGCTAGACAGATGCAAAAGCCATTCTTTTCTCTCTATCAAACTAGCCAATATTTCTTTCAACAAGGCTAATGCAAGCATTTTCTAGTTAACCAAAGAAGCATCTCTTTCCTGTTCCCTGAACGAAGTACTTGTGAGAGTCATAGAGCTGAAAGAAATCATTTGAATTGAAACTCTGGAGAAGGTGCAGAAAAGAGCAACCAAAATGATTACGGGAACTGGGCATGGATAGCCTAGAGAAAAGGAGGGCCAGAGCAGACATGATAGCAGTCTACAGGTATACGAGGGGTTGCCACAGAGAGGAGGAGATCACTTTATTCTCCAGGGCACCAGAGGGCCGGATGAGGAACAACGGCTGGAAGCTGACCAAGGAGAGATTCAACCTGGAAATAAGGAAGAACTTCCTGACAGTCAGAACGATCAACTAGTAGAACAACCTACCAGCGGACGTTGTGAATACCAATACTCTGGACATTTTAAAGAGGAAATTGGACTGCCATTTGGCTGGGATGCTATAGGGTTCCTGCTTAGGCAGGGGGTTGGACTTGATGACCCGCATGGTCCCTTCCAACTCTAACAATAAATAAATAAATAAATAAAATTCACTGAATGCATTTCCCTACTTCTAATAGGGAAATATTCTCGAAACAGAATACCTTACGAAAATAGACTAACTATCCTGGATCTTGAAAGCTTAGAACTGCGGCACCTAAAACACGATTTAAGTATTGCCCACAAGATCATATGTTTCAATGTCCTTCCGGTCAATGACTACTTCAGCTTCAACAGCAACAACACAAGAGCACGCAACAGATTCAAACTTAACATCAACCGCTCCAAACTTGACTGTAAAAAATATGACTTTAACAATCAAGTTGTCGAAGCGTGGAACTCATTGCCAGACTCAGTGGTGTCAGCCCCCAGCCCCCAACATTTCTCCCTAAGACTCTCCACGATTGACCTCTCCAGGTTCCTAAGAGGCCAGTAAGGGGCGTACATAAGTGCACTGATGTGCCTTGTCCAATCTTCTTTCCTTATCTCATATATCATACATTTTCTCTCCTTTCCTCCTACTTCTCTTCTTTCTTACTTTCTATCTATCATTATATATATTACTTAATGTCTATTCTCTTTCATATGTATTGTATATTGAACAACAATAAAATAATATAAAATAAAAAAAATAAAAAAATAAATAGATTTCCATAACTTGAAGCTACTCAGCTTCTATTTGAACACATCCAGAGAAGAGCGACCCTTCTCTAGTTATTGGCCTAATTCAGGAAGGAAATCAAAATTATAAGTATTGGTACTGTCTTTAATTGTAAAATTTCAGTAACAGAATCTTGTGAGTTTGAAAACACTTGAAATTGTATGTGAGAATGACCTTGGGAAACAGGGGGAAAAGGCCAGAATAACCGGACAAGCAGAAGCTGAACGAATGGGGGGTATGGCCAAGCTCACAAGTTTCTTGCATTGTTAAAGTGAGGGGGAAAGAGATGCAATATCATGTTAATGCAACCTTACAATAAAGTTGAAGCTAGTACTTCTGGGACGGCTGCTGGTCAGAATAACCCTTGCAAATCTGGCAGCACACTTCTCCCTTCCCTTGACATTGCTTTTCAGAGAAATAGGGTGTGTCCCTTTTTTGAGATGATTTCTCCTTCTCCAATCTTTCTGTGGTTTGAGATAACTCTTCTCTGACCTTTGCTCTGGCTTTGGTTCTTCTTGTTTTCTGGGCTTATTCTTATAGCCTCTTTTGCTCTAAATGCATGATTTTTTTAAATCTCCCTTAGAAAAAGGGCAAAAACGTCTTGGCCTTCTGTTAGGTTACAATACTTGAAGTGAACTATGATTATCTCTTTTCTTTGGAGACCTGTTGTTCTGTCGGGCTCTCTGGTAGAATCCTCCCAAAAATTCACAGGTACAAATTTCAGACACACACAGGTTTGAAAATTCAAAACAATGTTCTTAATAATGAAAATTCACTTAAACCAAGCCCTCTTTTGGTTTAAGTGCACTCGTCTCCAAACAAACTGGTAATTTGTACAAGTCCCTTATCAGTTCTGTGATACTTAGCTTGCAGCTGTGAGGCAATTCACAGTCCTTCTTCTTTCACAAAGTGAAACACACTTTGCCCTGGTTTAGTTTCAAAGTGGGGAAAAATCAGCACACAAAAGGTCAAAGTCAGTAAAGCAGTCACGAAACACAATGATCAGATAATCCTCCACAATGGCCAAACCCACAGGCTGCTATTACCACAGCCCCACCCAACTACAGGTGGCCTCATTTTCTTTGATAATAATCTCTCAGTTGTTGCTGCCTATGCCTCGCTCTCCACATGCGTGGCTGTATCATTAACTCTTGTTCTGAATACAAGGAGGAGCTAGATAATTGATCTCCTTCTGAGCTGTCTGCCCCACTCTCCTCCTCCCTGTCACTCATGTCTTCTTGGTCAGAGGAGCCTTCATCAGCAGATTCCACTGGGGACAAAACAGGCCTGGAACATGTGGATGTCTCCCCCACATCCACAGTCCTTGGGGCAGGAGCTGGGCCAGAGCTAACCACAACACCTGTATTTTTTTAAAAGATGCTCTTGGTGCCATGGACGTTCTGTGAAAAGAAAAGTAGGACATAACCTGAGTATGGCAACAAGTTGTCAAAATTGGAAGTGCCATTTCCACCCCCGTCCCTGTCAAAAGTGGTGTTCTCCAGGGCAGCGTACTAGGTCCTACTCTTTTCATTCTCTACATCAATGACCTCTGCGATCATATCACAAGCAACTGTGTTCTTTTCGCCGACGATGTAAAACATTTCAACACCACGGACAACACTTCTGCTCTCCAAAAAGACCTCGACTTTGTCTCAGATTGGTCTAACACCTGGCAACTTCAAATATCAACCAACAAATGTTCTACCCTCCACATCGGCAAAAAGAATCCAAACCTCATATATAAAATGAATAAACAAAATCTCACAGCCAACCCCCACTCAGTAAAAGACCTTGGAATACTAATATCAAATGACCTAAGTGCTAAAGCCCACTGCAACAATATCGCCAAAAAGGCTTCTAGAGTTGTTAATCTGATCCTACGTAGCTTCTGCTCCGGCAATCTCACACTACTCAGAAGAGCCTACAAAACTTTTACCAGACCCATCCCTGAATACAGCACATCTGTCTGGAACCAATACCATATCTCGGACATTGACACCCTCAAAAACGTCCAAAGATACTTCACCAGAAGAGCCCTTCACTGCTCCACTCGAAACAGAATACCCTACGAAAATAGACTAACAATCCTGAGTCTAGAAAGCTTAGAACTACGATGCCTAAAACACGATTTAAGTATTTCCCACAAGATCATATGCTGCAATGTCCTGCCTGTCAATGACTACTTCAGCTTCAACTGCAACAACACAAGAGCACGCAACAGATTCAAACTTAATATTAATTGCTCCAAATCTGACTGTAAAAAATATGACTTTAGCAATCGAGTTGTTGAAGCGTGGAACTCATTACCAGACTCAGTAGTGTCAACCCTTAACCCCCAACATTTCTCCCTTAGAGTATCCACAATTGACCTCTCCACGTTCCTAAGAGGTCAGTAAGGGGTGTACATAGTGTGCCTTTCATCCCCTGTCCAATTGTCTCTCCTTTATCTCATATCTCATATATCTTTTCTTCCTTTCATATATCTTCTCCTCTATTTTTTAAAATATATATTACTACATGTCTATATATATTACTACATGTCTATTCTCTTCTATATGTATTGTGTATTGGACAAAATAAATAAATAAATAAAAATAAAAAATGTAAACAAGCAACAAATAACGTGCAGAGGTTTCTATTTCTATTCCTAATGCTCATCTAATTTTCTTTTGCAGCATAGTGCTGAGTGGTAGGCTGAGCCTCTTCTTGCAATTAAAGCTTATGTGAACATAACTTGATAAGCCTTGCTGGCAAACTCCCAACCATGCACCAACATGATGGAAACAGAAGACAGAGTGGGGGGAAATGCCTCAAGAGAGTAAGAGAACTATGGCACAGGCTTGGCAGTTGCCATCTCTTCCTAGAAGTTATTTGTTCTTTTTAGGAAAGTGTCGCTTAGATAGGACTCTGGTGCAGGGGGCTTGGCTTTGGATACAGGACCCAGACCAGTTCTGGATTCTGACATTCCAACCTCTCATCAATGGCCTGTGCTCACAGAAGAGAAACAAATGTGAGAGGAAACATATCAACACATTGCCTGGCATCAGGTTCAGATATTTCTTTTCTAAAGGAAGTTCTGCTGCTTAGGCCACACAGCTGCAGAGCTCCAGAGGCTGTACCTCCCTTCCTCTCCTTATTGATATAATCTAGGGAGGCCTATAGGCCAGTGGTGGATTTCACTTATTTTTTCTACCAGTTCAGGAACGGGAGCTCCGTGATGACGCTTGGCTGGGTGGGTGGAGCCTCCCGCTGCTGCTGCTACCAGTTCGCCCAAATTGGGCCGAACTGGTAGGAACCACCACTGCTATAGGTTGAATTCTAGCAGTGGCCCCTAAATCAGTTCTGAACCTTAGCGAATATATGTGCACCTGAAATACCACTAGCTTTTCTTTGATTTGAAGGCACCATCAGCTCATTATATTTTTTGCCCTTTTCCCGCCAAATAAGTTTTAATACACAAAATAGAGCTAAGAATGTCTTTTCTGTGGAGGGAAAAACTAGAAACTTTGGAAATTGTTAATCCAGAATAACTAAATGCTAAACACTCATTTTCTTTTAAATTACACATTGATTTATTCTATGGCCTTTAAATATGTGTGAACTATTGTTTATTTCCAAACTATTGGTATTCAGCAACTTGAGTTTGCAATGTGAAGGAATAAATGGGAACTATAACAAAATGTCTTAAAGAAGAATGCTCCTATACTGTTGCAGCTGAATGAGTTCACCAGTTTCGGGAATGAAGACCACAAAGGGATGGAGCAGCGCAGGTTTAATGGTGCAGAGTATTCTCATGACAAAATCTGAATGTTGGGTTATGCCCAACACAGTAGTCTTATATCTTACAAAATGCTAGGATGACCAAGGCATATCATCAATCTGCCAATAACAAATTATAGTTGATAACATGTCCTTATTAGTGATGGGCGAACTGAACCCGCACAATTTGGGTCCGTACCGAATTTTGCGGTGTTCAGTATGCCAAACACGAACCTGAATTTTTTTCAAACTTCGGGCAAAGTTCGGGGTCGTGTTCGGCGTTCGGGGCTTTGATGTCACCGGCAGGTTGCTAAGGACACCAAGGTGATCACTTCCTGGATTCCATGGAATCCAGGAAGTGATCACCTTGGCATCCTTAGCACCTGCCGGTGATGTCAAAGCTCTGCCCTCGGAATCTCTTTGTGGGAGGGATTCCCTGTTCGGATTCGTCCGAATTTTGCGTAAAGTTCGTCCGAACTTGCTGAACCCGAACACTGTTGGGTTCGCCTATCACCAGTCCTTATAAAGGAAAAGGAGAAGTATGAAAACAAATCACATCCTAAATAGGAAAATATAATCAGTGAAGGGCTGCAAAAAAATTGTATTACCACACTGTGGGTGTGGCTTATTTTGTGGGTGTGACTTGCTGGCCATGTGACCAGGTGGGAGTGGCTTGATGATCATGTGACTGGGGTGGATTAAAAGTCATGTGATAAGCTTAAAGGTGGCCAATTTGACGTCACTCACATCAAGGGTTTGGGTTAGGGTTACGGTGCCTGGCCTCTCCTCTCCTCAAAGAGATACAATTTCCCTATTTACTATTACTGAACATCCAAAATATACTATTTAATTATATGTATATATGCCATATGTGTACATGCATATTACACACAAACACAAAAATATACATTATCTACTATATAAACTGTATGTATATGTACACAAACACACATGCACAGCTCTTCTAAAATTATACACATTCAACCTCATTTACTGCATTAGGAAAAACATACCCAGAGCCAAGAAGGGAAAGAGAAAAAAAATCAAAAAATTTCTATTAGTTCTGCATACCTGACCATACCCATAGGAGCCCATCACTGACCTTAATGAACCTTAATGATGTATATTCTATCTGGCGGCTTGTGACATTATCTTACACCATCTGTTACTTTTGGTCCACCATGTGATTCTTCCTTGTGTTGTTCCAGTAAGCAAGGGGTTTTCTAAAGGTTAGTGAACTTTGAATGGGGAAGTTACTTAGAGGTTGAAGAGTGTACCTTATATGTATAAGATTAATGTATTGGTGAATATAGTGATTAATCTGCGTGTTCCTCAATACAATGAGCCAGTGAGCCAGTCATGCCGTCTTCCAGCAATTTTTCTTCCACAACTCTTTTCTTTGTTTCTCACCCAAAACAATCCTCAGGAAACTGGGTTTTTAAAAATAATTTGCTAAAGCTCATTTTTGGAGGAAAAATATCTTCAAAATTATAGGCCATGTGCTGATATCTCATTCTTTGTGGCCTACTATGGCTACCATCATGTGCTCTTCCCTGGCTCTGTTCCCACAAGATAAATAATTCACTCATCTCATTTTCCAGTTTATTGACTCCCCATCTGGTGATCAAGGCTTGCCTTCCTTTTGATAGTCACTCAGATCAAATATTTATTGTAATCATAGACCAACATAAAGTAAACTAGGTTTCTTAACCTTGACCATTTTAAGATGTATGGCTTTCAACTTCCACAATTCTCCAGCCAATGGAGGGGCAGACACTCAAAACCATGGAGGCTATTTGTTTCTCTTTCTCCCCATCCCCACCCCCCACAAAGGATTAAGGAACAATCTATGGTAATGAAATGTTTATCTGCCTCCCACCGATTTCTGTTCTCCCCTTCACAACAATTAAGGATTCCATTACAGTTTCTGTATAACTCTGGTATTCTTTCAATCTTGAGTTAGGCAAGTCCATGTTGTCATGACCCAGCTGACCGGAAGGTGTTAGTTTAATTCTGCAAAGGTTTGTATTGGTTTAGTGCAAAATGTAACCCTCTTTGGTTAGTTGCCTTTGATCAGTTAAATCCGTTCTGGGGATTAATTAATTTTTTTTAAAATTTATTTATTTTGTCCAATACACAATGAGGGTTTTAGTGGGTATATATCTATATACACATAGTAAAATACATGATGAAGGTTATAGAGGAGATACTCATAGTAAAATATATCTAAGAAAGAATAGAAAAGAAGATATAGTAATAGAACATATCAATGAAAGAATAGAAGAAGAGATATAGGAATAGAAGAAAGGTATAGGAGATATAGGAGAGCAATAGGACAGGGGACGGAAGGCATTCTAGTGCACTTGTACTCACCCCTTACTGACCTCTTAGGAATCTGGATAGGTCAACCGTAGATAATCTAAGGGTAAAGTGTTGGGGGTTTGGGGATGACACTATGGAGTCCGGTAATGCAATTTCTATTGCAAGTCTCCCTCCCTGACTGATCCTGTTAAAAGTGAAGTCAGAATGGGACTCTAATAGAGACCCTCTATGTGTATATAGTAGGACATAGTAGTGGTGAGGTTGCTGCTGTTTAAAGCACCTCCAAATGTCAAAAGAAGCTTCTTTGAGCAATTAGCACATTTATCCAACCAACAGGATAATGCAGACAACTGTTCTCTGATCAGTGCCAGCCTTTCTGCAATTTCCTATATAAGTATTATCCATGGCTTGAGTGAGAACCTGTTAGCAGGCAATTGTCAGGTTTCAGAGGATGGTTGAGTGAGCAGATCTGCAGCCTAGTTCCAGCATTGTCACAAGAGACTAGCTGACTTCCGTGGCATTGAATATCTTTGGCCGGATACTTAGCAGCCACATCCATTTGCCCCCGGAGGCGGAGTAACGACGCTGAGACGTGAGTTGTGGATTAATTAAGAGTCATTTATTAATTAACATATTTAAATAACTTTAAATAAATTTAAATAAATAAATTTAAATAAATTTGCATAAATTTGCATAAACAAATTTGAATATTTAATTCCAAACAAACTAAGGACCTGCAGAGCAAAACTAACGGGGCGGAAATTCCTACCATAACATACTTAGGCAACATTGGGCAATGACTCCATGCTGATCCAGGTGAAGGTACCACCATCACCTGGATCCTAGCCACGCTTCTGCGTGTGGGAGGAGATCACCCTCCAATCCCCGTGGGACATTGGATCCGGTGATTCCCCATGGACATCCTCTCTCCAATCCCCGACGTTGTTAAACCTCTGGTTCCTGGAGAGAGGCGGTCCATCACCCTTTAATGATGCCCTGAAAGGAGCATGCGCAGTTGCATCTAAATGCCCATTTCCGCCCCAAACCTGCCAACCCCAATGACCAAAGGGAGGCCTATTTAAATAAATGCACCGCGCCCCCTAACCAATCCAATCCGCACCCGTCAGTGTGGAATAGGCGAAAAAACGGCCGCCTCTAAAGGGGAGGCCGCAAAAAATTCCTATTCGGCCCCGAGGCAACCTCAGGAGGACACACTGGTGATAGCGGAGGGTGGGCGGGTGTTTGCAAACAGAAAATAGCAATGGGAGCCGCTTTTGCAGATCGCCCTTTAAATAGGGCGATCTGCTGGCCCGCCTCAAGTTGCTAGCAACGCGCTCTGATTGGCGCGTTGCCAGAACCCGAACTTCCGGTTTCGGCCGAGACCGGAAGTTTGCAGCAAAATTAGCTGCCTCATCGCCTCCCCCGCCCCTGAGGCAACTCCGGCCGACGGAGAAACCGTTGGCCGGGTATTTGCCCCCGGAGGCGGAGTAACGACGCTGAGACGTGAGTTGTGGATTAATTAAGAGTCATTTATTAATTAACATATTTAAATAACTTTAAATAAATTTAAATAAATAAATTTAAATAAATTTGCATAAATTTGCATAAACAAATTTGAATATTTAATTCCAAACAAACTAAGGACCTGCAGAGCAAAACTAACGGGGCGGAAATTCCTACCATAACATACTTAGGCAACATTGGGCAATGACTCCATGCTGATCCAGGTGAAGGTACCACCATCACCTGGATCCTAGCCACGCTTCTGCGTGTGGGAGGAGATCACCCTCCAATCCCCGTGGGACATTGGATCCGGTGATTCCCCATGGACATCCTCTCTCCAATCCCCGACGTTGTTAAACCTCTGGTTCCTGGAGAGAGGCGGTCCATCACCCTTTAATGATGCCCTGAAAGGAGCATGCGCAGTTGCATCTAAATGCCCATTTCCGCCCCAAACCTGCCACGGAGGGGGGGTCAGATCTCAATCTTGGCCCCCCCGACCCCCACCCAGCCTCCTACACCTATTCCTGGAGGCACCTCTGCAGGTCCGACAGGAAAAAGGCGTTCCCCTCCTCTGAGAGGTGAACGCCGTCGGCTCGGTAGAGCCAAGGGGTTCCAAATTTTATATGGGGATGCTTCACTACACCCCCCCCCCAACTCCCTAGCCACATTGCCAATGGCCTGGTTGACCCTCAACCTGGCCTAGTTAACGGCTTCGGGTGAAACAGCATCCCGCCAAACAAGTCTGGGAAGGATCTCAGACCGAACCAGACGTGTGCCTGGATACGCGGCTGCGATGGCCCGAAGGTCTTCGCGAGCCTGGATGCTCACCGACAGGCCGCTCAAAAAGCCAAGATCGTTGCCCCCGAGGTGGATCACCAACAACTCGGGGGCTCCCTTGGCACAACACCATTCAAAAACAGGGGGCAGAGCCCCTCCCAGCGCATTCCCCTTCGGCCCATCCGAACAACGTCCATCGTCGAGCCCAGGGAAAGCGTGATCCGACAGGGGACCGTGAGGCAAAACGGCCGGCCCAAAACACGAAACTGTGGCCCATGAGCCAAACTGTGGGCCGGGAACCAGCAACAGCTGAAAAGACAAACAGAGAATTAAAGCAGCCAAAACGGGTCCCTATCGGGAGGGCCTAACGTATGTACGAAAGGCCGCCGATCTCCAACGGCCTATGGCCATAATATGGCGATCCGTCAGACCAGCGTTGGCGGCTGCGGTAGCCGCACCTATACGAAACGAGTGGGTGCCGAACCTAGCGGGGTCCGCGCCCACCTGCTCCAGGGCCCGCTTAGTAACCGCCCATAATTGGTACTTAGTTAAGGGGGCCCCGTTCCAATGACAAAATAAAAATCCCGGGTGTTCCCCCCGATTAGCCCAAAAGGCAGTTAGGGCCGACACCAGGCACTGCACCATCCGACGTTGGTGCCAAAACAATCTCCACACCGCGACCACCTGGTCCGTCTTGGACTGTCGCAGACGTATGAAGACCCCTAACTTGTAGCTGCACGTCGCTCCGCTGGAGCGCGCGCATGCTATTGTCCCGAAAAGAGCTGGCTAACACTTCACTCACCCGAAAAGCCCCAAGGGCGTAGTCGCTGCCGCATGGAAAAGGCAGGCATCAAAGTGTGAAGTGCACAGCCTGACCCACGCTTGGCTTAGGGCCGACAGCTGCAATATGGATAAGGGCTGCCGGGCATCAGCCGCCGGTGTCGGCCGTTCCCGGGACCACCCTTCTAACATACGCCTAACCCGAAAGTCACTACACGTGTCAGGGAACCCTTGAGCTTTGGCGATAAACGCCAAGCCAGCCAACCTGCCCCTAATGGTTTTCACGGTCAGACCCGTTGGAGCTGCAGCACGCAGTGTTCCAACAACTGGTCGACCGGTATGGGCCACAAAAGCCCATAGCCTTTACTAACCCTGAACTCCATAAACTCGCCACCACTAAGGGAAAAATTTCAGGAATGTAAGATCCCGTGCAATACCAGCAGCAGCCCCTTCGGCCGGCCAAGTGGAGTGGCACCACTTCCCTCCTAGCATCACCCCGAAGCCCAGGGAAACCGAGGCGTCGGAGTGCAATTGCAAGTCTGCTTGGAGAAGCAAATCTTGCTTTTTGAGTGTGCAATCCCTGTAAAAACCTCCCTCAAAGCAGAAACCCAGGAGATCGAAATCGTCGGGGTGTATGGGCAGGAGCCTAAAAGGACTTAAGGTCGCTCTTGCCCATGAGCGCCCCGACCCCACAAGCCCGAACCATAGCTACTGCCGCGTCGAACGAGGCGTAGCAGACCGAACACAGTTCCTCCGGTATGAAGCCGTTCACCGACTCCCCCCGGGGAAAAGAAAGATGGTGAATCAAACCATACTCACCCCGTGCCTTCTTGGGTACCACCCCAAGGGGGGATACCCTCAAAGTCGGGATGGGAGGGGAGGGAAAGGGGCCCAGGACCCTCCCCTCATCTACTTCCTTCTTAATCTTTATCCTAACCAACTCCTCGTAACCCTGAAGGGACCTCAAATTCTTGGCCATAAAGGCCCTACGGGGACCCTGATACGGAATTCTAAAGCCTTACTAAAGCCCCGCAGGATAGCGGCTGCCCTATTTGGCGGTCGGTATCCCCGCAAGAGTTCAGTCAGGGGCTTAAGCCTGACCGGACTGGGGCCCTTGAGTCGCAGGAACTGCGGGCTTGTTCTCGTCCCTGCCGTTCCTGTTTCTCCCGGGACGCGGGCACATGTGCGTGGCATGGGAACCCCCGCACTTCCCGCAGGCATGCCGGAACTTACAGGAGGAGCGAGCGCAAGAGCCCTTGGCGCTGTACTCGAAACAAAGCGGGGTGGTTCGAACACCCTGCCCCGCAACCGTGCGGGGCGCAGCCGGCTCCTCCTCCATCAAATGACCACTATCGGTCCTTTGGCCCGACCCGCTCTTGCGGGTCGCCTGAAACCATAGATCGGGAACTTCCCGATCCCAGGGCAGAGAAGGGTCAAACGCCACCCTCATGCGGAATGACTCGTCGTAAGTCTGCCAGGCATCCCCTTTGACCTCGAAGTGTGCCATGGCAATGAGGTCAATGTACTTAAGGAGCGCCGTGGCCCTGCCCGGCTCCTTCTGTATGACAACCGTGGCGTATGTCAAAAAGGCGTAAAGCCAAGAACGGAACGACCTAGGTACCTTGACCTTTTTGGCCCGGTCGGTACGGGCCTCTTCATCCCTTTCCTTCTTGGGAACTTCCCTATTCAAAAGGGTGTAGAGATCAATGTATTCCCCCCTCCAAATCTTATCTCGTATTGAGGGGTGTAAATGATACCCCAAAGGGGTCGAGGGAAGGCCCGTAGGAAGCGCCCCCACGGCGGCTGCCATGGGGTCAGTCGAGGTGGCCACACTGTTATTGGCCAACCCCACCGAAGATACGGCCGCCGGAAGGCTGGCCAATCCAGGCAGAACCACAGAACCACCCATCCCAGTGGGGGCCACCTGGACCCCGGTCACCCCAGTCGTGCCAATCAAAGATCCCGTGGTCACCACTGGCGCCCCGGCTGGAGCTAAAGCCGGCGGTGCGGTCGGCCCCCATACCTGGGAGCAGACCGCAGGCGTGCTGGACCCCAAAGGAGGGCCCAGGCCGGCCGTTCCCGCCGGGGGGGTTAGGGTGGGTAACCCCTGAACAACCGGTGTGGGTGCGAAGGAAATAGACTCACCCCTGCCATCCAATGGGACCCCGAGGGCCCCCGCTGCAGAACTGGCATCCCGCACCACAGGGTCGATCTGGTCCGGAGCTCCTTGCGCGTGCGCAGTAGCCAGAGGGGCCCCCAACGCTGCGGAGGGCCCGGATCCACCGCGTGCCCCGAAGGCGGCTTCCCAGCGGGCGTCCATGCGGTCCAGGCGATCTAAGAGAGCAGAAAAAGCTTGAGCAGATACCACCGCTCCCTGGCCCTGAGGGGCCTGGGCGGCAGGCGGGGATGGCGTTTGGGGGGTAGAAACTACAGCCCCAGCCTCCCTAGCCCTGCAAGAGGGGACCCTGGCCCTTCTAGGGCGAGGGCCCTGTGGAGCCTGCTTGGCTACACGCTTCCTGGGGCCCATACCAAACAGGCCACGCAAGCACAAACCCAAAAATAAAAGAGGCTCCAAAAATGGGCCTCTACCCCCAGCCCCCCGGATGGGAGGTATAGAGGTCCTAAAAAACCCTGGGGCAAACCCCACCAAGGGAAAAAACCCCAAAACAAAAACTCACCAGGGCGTGGCCACCTAAGGGAGCCCAGGGACCGTAGGGAACCACCAGTCCAGCCCACCTAATCCCAGCACCCCCAAAACAAGGCCCCTTGGCCCAAAAAACCCCAAAAAACCCCTGTGCCCCTCACTAAAAAAGGGGGGGGGGTCGTCCCCCTGCAGAGGGTCCTAGGCTGGGGTGGGTGGGCTAGCTTACCACCCCCCCAGGGGAAGAGGCCTGCTACACCCCTTTAAACCCCTGGCACCAGCCTTTCCCAGAACTAATTAAAAGTTTCACAGCAAATAAAACAAAATCCCAAACCCAGACTCCGAGGCAAAAAGCCCCAGAGTCACAAACGCTACCGGGTGAGGCCTTCGGGTCCGGCTGCCACCTGTCCCCACCCCCCTGGAGAGTAGGCTACCCTACCCTCCACTGCAAAAGAAAACAGAAAAGAGAGTCAGGGGCAGCAAGCCCCTGACTCGAAACCTGTCGGGCCTGGATAGGTCCGTCCTCGCTGCAGGCGATCCGCTGCAGCCGCCGCCGATCGCCGTCAAATAGCCTGTTTGCAAACTGATTGTTTGCAAACAGAAAATAGCAATGGGAGCCGCTTTTGCAGATCGCCCTTTAAATAGGGCGATCTGCTGGCCCGCCTCAAGTTGCTAGCAACGCGCTCTGATTGGCGCGTTGCCAGAACCCGAACTTCCGGTTTCGGCCGAGACCGGAAGTTCGCAGCAAAATTAGCTGCCTCATCGCCTCCCCCGCCCCTGAGGCAACTCCGGCCGACGGAGAAACCGTTGGCCGGGTATTTCTGGGCAAGAATAGCTCCTGTTCCCTCTGCTTAAGTGAATTGTTGCCATGGGTTATGCATGGGGCAGCCTCAGGCAGAAGCACAGTTTTTTAAAAAAACCTATAAGGAAAGGAGCCAGGGTAAGCAATTGTTATCAAGTTGCTTGGAAATCAAAGATTTCCGTACTATCAGGGCAATATGTGGACTGTTATAATGAAACACCAACACAGTTATTTTCCAAGAGGGAAATGTTTTGAAAGCCAATGGTTAGTTACAGGGAGAAAAATATAAATGATTAGGACCAACTCCTTCTTCAGTTTAATTAGGAAAGGCTAAAAGAGAGTGTTCATTAAGTCTTCCTCAAGTACAGCATTGATGAAAAGTAGTGTGATGTGCTAAAGAGCTGTGGGAGGGATTACAGATGCCAGCTCTACCTGTAATGATGCCTCTTCAGATTTGCTCTTCTGGTCTCTGTCTTTGTCACAGTTACAGAGAAGGAGAGGATGATGTTTCCATAGCCTGATATGTGGATAAGCCTATGGAATAGTGCTACCTTTAGTATGTGCTGAAGGAAGACTGGGAACTTGCAGTGAAAAGGTTCCTATTGTTGTCACCTTGTTTTCCCCCAAAGAAGACATCCCAATAATAAGCCCATTTGAGCTTTTGAGTGCATGGAAATAAGCCCAAAAACTTATTTCAGGGTTCAAAAAAAATACAAGACAGGGTCTAATTTTCAAGGAAACACGGCACTATTGTTAATATTGAGATCCAGGATCTCAATACTGATTATGGCATTGAACTAGGAGTAGGAAGGAACCAGTTATGTCCATACTCAGTCACTGAAACCATTGAGCTATCTATGGCCCGAGGGATGTGACTAGAGGTGGGCTCCAGCAGGTTCTGACCAGTCCTGGAGAATGGGTATTGGAAATTTTGAGTAGTTTGAAGAACCGGTAAATACCACCTCTGTCTGGCCCCATCCCCATCTATTCTCTGCCTCCCGAATCCCAGCTGATCAGGAGAAAATGGGGATTTTGCAGTATCCTTCCCCTGGAGTGGGGAAGGAATAGAGATTTTACAGTATCTCCCCTTGCCACGGCCATCAAGCCAAGCCACACCCACCAATCTATGCTCACAGAACCGGTAACAAAAATTGGATGTGACACTTTTTGTGGCCAACAAAGGCTTCTTATATTATCATTGCTGAAGACCAAAGACATACTTTCCACCATTTTGAAGTGGGAAATAAATGGGAATTATAGTTTAAAAACCTTCCAATGCTTGAACAAAATTATTCTCCAAACTTTAATGGCTCCATAATTTTTAAAAATATCATCAATCCAAAAATATTCAGCAAAGCCCTTGAGCACCCAAAATTTGCTTATTACTGTCCCAAAAGAAAGACAGTAAATCTAACAAATAAAAGTATTTGTTAAAATTATTTTTGTGGGATTAGGTTTAGGATAGAGGCTTCCTTGTTTATATACACACACAAAAAAAATCAAAATAATTTTCTCATCTTCTAGACATCAGTTTTATCATTGCTAGATCTGGGTATGGACCAGGTAGATCTTGGTGGATCAACAAATCCAACAAATCATCTGTAGCTGTATTATTGTTGCCATCGGATTTTTCTAAGATGGAACAACTTAGTGGGTGGCTGAGAGATGCGCTTACTGTATTTTGGGAATCCTAAAGCGGAGTGAGGAAGTGTCATAAAACCTGTGTTTTATGAAGGGAATTCTGGTATTTGTTTTGCTTTTAAAACATGTAGAATCTGTTTTAGAACCCAAGATTGAAGATTTTGCATAACATTCATCACCAGCAATGACATTTGGAGTTGGGAGTTAATTCCTGGGCTGAAGGTTCTCTTCCCCACAATAAAAACGAGGAAGCAGAATTTGCTTTAGTGGGGAACTATTCCAGATCATCCAAACTTTGTAAAATTAATTTCGTTCGTCAAATGTGGCCACAAGCTTCATAAGAAAAACCTCAGTGAGATTTCCAGCCAGCAGAACACACTAGCAAGTGTTTTTAGGACTGGGGCCACAGGCCCAACGGGATATGACTCATGTTGAATAAAGCACAGAAACAAAACAAAGCACAGATGATTAATAGTGCAAAGAGCCTTGTGGGATATTCTTGGTAGGAAGAAGAAAGCAAGTGATTACTGGAAGAGCTTGGAACAATAGTACCCTGTTTGGAGTTCAGCAGCCAAAGCCTATGGAATTTTTGTTGCATAAGGGCTAAAGATGACTGTGAGAACAGAGGTCCTATTGGGCCTCATGCAGATGGCTGGAGCTCCTATAGACAACATTCTTTAAAGCATAGAATACAAGGGACAACTAGCAGGATGAGGATGCAGGAATTTGTTCCATGCCTAGCAGATCAGGGCACAATAGCAGTGCCCGGATCATTTTGTATTATAAGATAAAGATTCCTTTAACCAAATAATGATTTATACTGCTCAAACAAAATAAATAAATAAAGGGAACACTCAAATAACACATCCTAGATCTGAATGAATGAAATATTATCACTGAATACTTTGTTCTGTACAAAGTTGAATGTGCACAACATCATGTGAAATTAATTGTCAATCAGTGTTGCTTCCTAAGTGGACAGTTTGATTTCACAGAAGTTTGATTTACTTGGAGTTTTATTGTGTTGTTTAAGTGTTACCTTTATTTTTTTTGAGCAATGTATATGGAAGCATCCATATAATTTTATTAGGAAACAATCTAAGTGATTTTTGCCATTATACATCTTGAATTTGTATTTCTATCCTAACCTAAGGACCTGGAATTGCCTAGTGGCCTCCCATCGGAATACTTTGCAGGTCCACATCCAGAAGGTAGGGAACAAAACAAAGAATTCTGATACGTTCTTGCAAGCATCAAATCATTGATGATGAATTGATCACTCCTAAATGGCTCTTTAGAAATCTATGCTGAGTCTTAATGGATATGGGCAATTTTGTGCATTTAATTTGGCTAAATTTCTTTCCTGGCTAGACACAGATTATATTTGGATCCATGGTCTCCTCTATGTATTCAGGAGATATCGGCTTCTCCAGTATGTCCACTTATATTATGGCAAACTTGGAACACGCAGTTTTCTACCCATGCTTTGAGAAAAGTATCTTTTGCATTCCCTTTGCCCTTCACATTTAATATCAAGGGACATGATAAAATTGTTTCAAAAAGGAGGATAATTATTTAATTAACCCAATCCCTTGGATTGCTAGTGGCTTTCTGCATTACCCAAGTTCCTTGCATTAGAATTCTGCCCTTTATTATGGGCTCATCTCTCTTTGCTGGTTACATTTACAATAAAAAAGAAAGAAATCATAAGAAAACTATTTGATCTCATAATAAGGGGCAGCCAGAGGGACTGCATAGTGATAGAGTGATGGAAAGAAATACATATAATAGTGGCATTTTCTCCACCTTAACTGCCACTGTCTGAATTCTAGCACATTCTTGGTTTGTTCAAGTATTTAGAGGATTCCTGGCTGATCTAGCTACTCAGATAGGCTGACGTTTTCACTTATCTGTGCTAACCCAGGCTTAGAGCAGTCATCCTAGTGCCATCTCAATGTTTTAGATCAAATCTACTATACTATTTGTCATTAACCATACATTAAACTTGCCATGGATTAGACCAGTGTTTCCCAACCTTTTTTGAGCCGCGGCACATTATTCACATTTTCAAAATCCTGGGGAACATTGAGGGGGGGGGGGGCGCAAAAAAGTTTGGACAAAAAAAATCTCTCTTTCTCCCTTTCGCTCTATTTCTCCCTCCCTCCCTCTTTCTCTCCCTCCCTCTTTCTCTCTCTCTCTCCATCCCTTTCTTTCTCCCTTCCTTCCTCTCTCTTTTTCTCTTTCTCTCTCCCTCCTTCCCCCCTCTTGCTGTCTTTCTTTCTTTCTTTCCTTTCTTTCTCTCTCTCATTCTGTCTCTCTTGCTATCTCTTTCTTTCTCTCTTCCTTCCTCTCTCTTTTGCTCTTTCTCTCTCCCTCCTTCCCCCTCTTGCTGTCTCTTTCTTTCTTTCTTTCTTTCTTTCTTTCTTTCTTTCTTTCTCTTTCTCTCTCTCTCTCATTCTGTCTCTCTTGCTATCTCTTTCTTTCTCTCTTCCTTCCTTCCTCTCTCTTTGGCTCTCTTTCTCTCTCCCTCCTTCCCCCCTCTTGCTGTCTCTTTCTTTCTTTCTCTTTCTCTCTCTCTCTCATTCTGTCTCTCTTGCTATCTCTTTCTCTCTCTTCCTTTCTTTCTCTCTCTTGTTCTCTCTCTTCCTTCTCTGCGGAGGCCGGCAAAGCTTTTCCGGGTAGGTTGGCTGGGGGATAGGGCGTGTGCGCGCATGCACCCCCGACGTTCCAAAGAACCTTCTCCGACCTCCGCTGTGAGAAGGTTTTCTCCGAGCGCTCGCCGGAGGAGCTGGAGAAAGGGGCAGATCGAGCGGGCGGGTGGGCGGGCATCAGCGGCGAGAAGCCAGGGGCGCGAGGGGAACAGAGGCACTGGGGGGTGGGGGCAGCCGCGGCACCGTCCTCCGCACTTTCATCGCTCCCCACCCCAAACTCCAACGCCCAGCTCCTTGCGCGGCACTGGAAAAGGGTGCTGCATTGCCAGCTTCTACCTGGTGCTGCCAGGGAATCTCCAGCTGGGCAGGGCTCTCCTTAAGCTCTCCTTTTTTCCTAGGAGCTTGGCGGCACACCTGGCTGTGTCTCACGGCACACTAGTGTGCCACGGCACACCGGTTGGGAAACGCTGGATTAGACAACAGTCAGAAGTTATAAATCGCATAAATCTGAATGCAAATAAATCGGAACTCAAGATCTCCTGAAATATTTACTGACCCCTCGCATCCTGGACATAAATTGTTTCAACTCCTATTCTCAAAATGACGCTACAGAGCACTGCATACCAACACAACTAGACACAAGAACAGTTTTTTCCGGAATGCCATCCCTTTGCTAAACAAAGTATTCACTAAGGCTGCATTACTATGAGTTTTCTCATCATTCCTATCACCCATCTCCTCCCACTTATGACTATATGACTGTAGCTTGTTGCTTGTATCCTTATGATTTATATTAATATTGATTGTTTCCTGATTGCTTATTTGCACCTATGACAATCATTAGGAGCTGTACCTTATGATTCTTGACAAATGTATCTTTTCTTTTATGTACACTAAGAGCATATGTGCCAAAGACAAATTCCTTGTGTGTCCAATCACACTGGCCAATCAAGAATCCTATCCTATCCTAACCTTTGTAGTACTGATATAATATATACAGTATATTTATACTTTCTTGAGATTGTCTTTCACATATTTCCCAAGAAAAATCATGTCCTAGTTCAATGTGAGTTTCTACTTACATCACTGCCGATTTGCTTCCTCCCATGCCAGATGGGTGTGCATACGCAGTGGCAAATAAATAAATAAATAAATAAATAAATGAATGAACGAATGAACGAATGAACGAATGAACGAATGAATGAATGAACGAACGAACGAACGAACGAATGAACGAATGAACGAATGAATAATAATTAAAAATAATAATAAAATTTAAAAAGCCAAAAACAAGATGGCGACCCCATGCGCAATGCTGGAAACTCAGCTTCTGCACATGCTCAGAAGAAAGAAAATGATGTCACCAGCGAGTCACTACTGGGTCGCCCGAACCAGTCCAAACTGAGAGGAACCCACCCTTGCCCTAGTTGTTTTCTGAGCCATGAAATGTTCTGAACAGCTAATCCTGCTCCCCAGTATTTTGCAATAACAGTTTCATTGTAACAAAACACAGAGGTCCATTCTTAAAGTTAAAACAAAGCTTAAGCAAAGCCTCTTGTATTGCTTGTCAGACTACATTTGTAAATGCAGGATCAATACAGAGTTGAATATTTGGTAAACTTTACCTGATCCAGATTAGAAAAAAAAAACAAAAGCTCACCACTTCAAAGGAGGAAAAATGTCAGAAACCACGGGAGTTAAAAACAGAATAAATGTACGTATGTAGTAGAATATTTATGCGTTTGTAATAATTCAGTCCATACAAAAATACAATAGTGCCATCATGATTTTTAATCTCCCACCAGTGTTAGTTAGCAGTAACAGCTAGGAATAATTTTCATGGGTGAACAGCAGAGCAAATAAATATCTGTGACTTTGTGCTCTCACCATGTCTTAATATTACTTCTGGAATACTCTTTTGTGGAACCTTGAAGAAGTGGCATGAAGCAGAAAATATGTGTCTTTCATCAACTTTTAAATTAATTCTTCTCTCCAATGAATATACAAAGATGATTTGAAAGTAATCTGAACAATTTTTCTGTTCATGTTATGGAGAAAAGCTTATATACACAAGTATATAAGTCAAACTTGACTGCAGAAAATACGATTTCAGCAATAGAGTGGTCACCGCCTGGAACTCATTACCTGACTCTGTTGTTGCCTCCCCCAACCCCAAAATCTTCAACCTTACATTATCTACAATTGACCTCTCCCCTTTTCTAAGAGGTCTGTGAGGGGCTTGCATAAGTGCACTTATGTGCCTAATGTCCCTGTCCTACTGTCTTATTATCCTTTCTATTACTACGTTCTACTTATATTATGATAATATGTACTATAATACTATACTTGTTTGACAAATAAAATAAATAAATAAATATATTATATACATAGCTAGTGTTTAATACTAGTAATAAGAGGAGTGAACTCATTCCACATACAGCTTCTTAGCATTGTGTATGGAGGGGGGGGGGGGAGGACTTATTATTGCTTAACAAAGATTCCCAGGCACACCATCATAACTTTTCAAATCATGCTTTTTTAGGTTAGATTCACTTTCAATATAACTGCCGAACCCTGGAAATCCAGGCTGCCAAATATCTATAAATGATTTACCAGAAGATATCTTATCTCCTCTGGGCAAAACACATTGGAGAACAACGTGCTGTGAATCATCGATAGCTTTAGCAACACATCCTCTATAAATCTGTCCCAACTGTTTCCATGCAGAATTTATGATGGCAGGATGCAATCAAGCTGTTTTCAAGAAGAAGATTATGATAATGCAAAGTAAAAAGATATAGATTTAAGAGAATATGCCATGGAAACACCCAGAAAAGTGGTTCCCAGTTAGATACTTTGCTAACATTTTGTGACCATATCTGTAGACTGAATTTATATTTTCAATAGTATTTTATTCATATTATATATTGTGTATTCCCGAAAAGAAGACCCTGTCATATTTTTTGAACCTTGTGATAAGCCCTTGGCCTTATTGCCAAGCACTCAAAAGGCTGATTGGGCTTATTATCAGGGGATGTCTTATTTTAGGGAAAATAGTGTGTTTGTGTGTGTGTGTGTGTGTGTGTGTGTGTGTGTGTGTGTTTTGTACAGTTTTACCATTTTTAATATTGTAAGCTGCCCTGATTAATTTTGTGGTAAGATGGCCAGGCAATAAATTTAAAAAAAAAGGAAGGAAGGAAGGAAGGAAAAGAAAGAAAGAGAAGGAAAGAAAGAAAGAAAGAAAGAAAGAAAGAAAGAAAGAAAGAAAGAAAGATATTTCCTACAATTCCAAACCAGTATGGCTCTGGCTGGCTGGGATATTCTGTAACTTGAAAATCTAATATATCTGGAAAGTTCCAGAAGGAGGTGGTTCAAGAAAGACAACATGAAGAGCATCACAAGCCTGCTTATCTTTTAAGTACCAAAACCTTCCTTTTCCTTCTTATTAATTAAGGTATATAATACAATAAATAGGAATTCTTTTGGGAGAGAGAGATAGAGAGACAAAGAGAAGTATTAGAAGCAGAATTGCAAACAAACATTTCCCATGAAAGAAAAAAAAAACAGGAGGCAGCAAAAAACAACAGTAACAGCAACAGCAGCACCAACAACAACCCTGGAATACCCCAAAAATCTTAAGGAGCATTTGGAACAAACAAAACATCATATACAGGAAATGGAAAGAAGGGTAAACACAGGAGAAAAACAGAAACAGCCTGGATTACTGCTCTAAGTGTTTGGCCCAAACTGTCCTTTCCAATTTTCTGATTCTACATTTTTGTTTAAGGCTAGGTGAAAAAAACAATCCAGCAATAGTTGACACTAGTCATTCCCAGTGAAGTGCCTTAGAAATGTGCTAGAGTAGTATGTCACAAAATATCAGCAATGAAAGGCACTAAACGGGGAAGATCCTGGGATGCAGAAGGCCACATAAGCATTTTTATGTAAATTGTTAAGCATCAAAATTCATTTCAGGATAGAAGTGTACTTAGAAACATGCATGCCTGGTTTTGTAAAGAAGTGGAAACAAGAGCAGAAGATGAAATATAGAAGGTAATGACAAATATAGAATTCAAAATGGATTTTATATATATATATATATATATATATATATATATATATATATATATATATATATATATATATATATATATATGTTTTTCTTAAGTCGGATCACCCTGGTATATTTAAGGAACGTCACAGCTCCTTTTTGCCTCTAGGCCCAACCCAGGACCACTACAAGGCAGTTAATATATTTATAGCCGACAACTATATTCTGTATGTGTTGAAAACATTTTAACACACATATATATATATATATATATATATATATATATATATATATATATATATATATATATATATATTCGACACAAAAATATGTAACCCTTCCCTGGTGCAGAGCTGAAGGGATTGGATACTGTAGCCTAGAGGATAATTCTCTGCCTTACAAGGCAAAGGTTGCAGGTTCAAGTCCCAGTGGGTATGGCTAGCTGATGAGGTCAAAATAAGGCCGAAATAGATCTATCCTAGTCTCAAATTCAGCAAAAAAACATGTGACACATACAGATAGAATTGTCGGCTATCAATAAAATTAACTGCCTTGGAAATGGCCCTGGTTGGGCTGAGAGGCAAATAAGGAGCTGTGATGTTCCTTCAAGACACCATGGTGATTCGACACAAAATATGTAACCCTTCTCTGGTGCAGAGCTGAAGGGATTGGATACTGTAGCCTAGAGGATAATTCTCTGCCTTACAAGGCAAAAGTTGCAGGTTCAAGTCCCAGTGGGTATGGCTAGCTGATGAGGCCAAAATAAGGCCGAAATAGATCTATCCTAGTCGCCCTTAATTTTCAAATTCACCAAAAAAACATGTCACACACAGACACACACAGACACACACACACACACACACACAATTATATATAATACACATTAATGTAGAATAATCTTAGTTTTGTGCTTCATCATTTTTCTTAGAATAATTTGTTTTCTTTGGGGTAAGAAAAAGCTGGGAATAAGACAGACACAGACTTCAGAGGATAGTCAGAACTGCAGAACAAAACAATTATTGCTAACCTGCCTTTCATTGAAGACCCATATGCTGCACAAGTCAAAAAGAAGACGGTGAAAATATTTACTGACCCCTCGCATCCTGGACATAAATTATTTCAACTCCTACCTCAAAACGTCGCTATAGAGTACTGCACACCACGACAACTAGACACAAGAACAATTTTTCCCTGAATGCCATCACTCTGCTAAACAAATAATTCTCTCATCACTGTCAAACTATTCACTAAGGCTGCATTACTATTAGTCTTCTCATTGTTTCTATCACCCTCTCCTCCCACTTATGACTATATGACTGTTGCTTGTATCCTTATTATTAATTATATATTATATATTAATATTGATTGTTACCTGATTGCTTATTTGTACCTTATGACAGTCATTAAATGTTGTACCTCATGATTCTTGACAAATGCATTTTTTTTCTTCTATGTACACTGAGAGCATATGCACCAAGACAAATTCCTTGTGTGTCCAATCACACTTGGCCAATAAAGAATTCTGTTCTGTTCTGTACTATTCTATTCTGTTCTGTTCTGTTCTATTCTATTCCTACTCTACTCCACTCTACTCTACTCCATTTTGTATTCTATTCTTTTCTTTGACCATATCTATTGCAATGCACAAGCTGAACAAATGGAAGAAGGCAAGCATCTGGACAGATCATTCTGATTGCTAGGCAACATCCATTTGCTTAAGGAATAAGCCTGTCCATCCTCTCCTGCATCCACTAGCAATGCCTCTCTGTGCAGAACCCTGTCCCCATTTTGCCTGGTGGTTACATTTCAGCAGCTCAGATTCTCCTCTGCATAAAGACCAGCTGCTTAGGAAATATCCCCACTTCATCTCTTCATACAATACCACAGGGTAGCATTCCTGTTCAAATATGAATGCTATGTAAAAATTGACTGCCATTTCTCAAGGACCACCGCCCTGAGATAAGATGCAAATAAGAGTGATAATGAGAAGTTTGTTGCCATTCTTCCTGCCACAGTATCAATATGTGTATATTTAATTGGACCGGAAGCATGTTCAACTGGATTTATAGTGGGAAGAGTGAACATTCTCAAAAGACCAAAGGATTATCGGGAATTTTCTTTGAAATGTTACTGCTAAAATAATTGAAAACCTATCCCTGTTGTCCTGTCGGATGCGGTTTTGCCTTCTAAGGATAGCATAATCACCATACATCTATTCAATAATACTGTATTTACATTTCTGAATTGCATTTACTAGATGCATTTACTAGATGACTAGATGCTGTCACCATAAACACAATGTATTTATTTCTAACATTTATATGCCACCCAAATAATATTTATAACATTTGTAACATCCATATAGGAGCATTTATATGTTCTTATAAAGTGTCTAACTAAATGGATTTGTTCAATGTGTTATGGTTAGTTAGTTAGTTAGTTAGTTAGTTAGTTAGTTAGTTAGTTAGTTAGTTAGTAGTTAGTTTTTCACAGCTTATCATCTTTTGAAAATGCAACTTTGTTGGTTGATGTATGGGTCAGGGTATTGTTTGAACCCAGAACACTGTTTACTGTTGCTATGCAAATACTTGATGCCACAATCAACAATCTCCTTGCTAATGTTTCTTTCCTCTTCAACACACACCTGAGATTGGGCTTACCTATATGTTATTTAAGTGATAAATGAAACTCCTGAATGAGGCACATGGCCTATTTTTTCCAATGTATTTTATGCCAGTGAATCATTGGCATAGTTCCAATGTTATAGCAGCAATAAAAGCAATTTGATGACATACTCTTTTACTTATTTTTTCTTTCTGGTTAAGATTTAACAATCAGACGCAACTTAGAAACAGAACGTTGTGTCATTTGTGCAGGAACGAACTTGATAGAAAACCTGGCATGTTGATTCAGACTTCACAAAAGCTTTACCTCTTGTTGCTAAACTACTTATATTCAATCTGTGATGCCTTAACAAGTTCCTTTCTTTAACAAGACATTTATGCATCATAGAATATGCATCAACACAGAGAATAAATACTGTGTAGTAATTGTAAGCAGCGCAGACTCTTGGCTGAGACCAGCAGCTATTGCAATTGAATGAATGAATGAATGAATGAATGAATGATAATCTTTATTTATTTACTTACCTACATATTGTCTGTCTGTCTGTCTGTCTGTCTATGTATCTATCTATCCATCCATCCATCCATCCATCCATCCATCCATCCATCCATCTATCTATCTATCTATCTATTTATCTATCTATCTATCATCTATCAGGAGTGGGTTCCACTTACCTTCCCTACCAGTTCACGTTGTGTCAGAAGTGTTTACATTGGGGAAATGATCCTTGGAGAATGTGCAGAAGACTTTGTGCATGCGCAGAGAGTTCTTCATCAGCTGCTTTCAAGGAGTGGCGACCGGAAGATTGGTTTGGGGTTGTGGCCAGTCAGCCATTGCTGCCAGTTTGGTAAGTTCGGGAAAATTTCCGCTACCAGTTCAGGCGGACCAATCCAAACCAGCAGCAAACCACCACTGCTACCTACCTAACAAATCCATCCACCCATCCATCCATCCACCTACCTACCTACCTACCTACCCACCTATCCATCACCCACCTATCATCTCTCTCTCTCTCTCTTCTCTTAAGTGCCCACCTTCCTTGCAAAGGGCCTCTTGCAGCTAGTCCCATTCAGTGACTCCATTGATGACCTCTGTTTTTTATTTAAAAACAAAGATAATTTGCTATCAGGCCCAGATTTATGGAGATTTATGTACTTATTACATTTCAATCAATGAAACAGTAACAAACATCCTACATATATGTATAGGTAGTCCTCGACTTACAGCCATTCATTTAGTGACCATTCAAAATTACAATAGCACTGAAAAAAGTGACTTATGACCATTTTTCACAGTTATGACTTTTTCAGCATCCCTATGATCATGTGATTTAAATTCAGATGCCTGGCAATTGGTTTATATTTAAGACCATTGCTGTTCATAAAATGGAGCAAAATTCGCTTAACAAACTTCTCACTTAACAACATACATATTGAGCTCAAGTATGGTTGTAGGTCAAGGACTACCCGTGTTTCAGTTCTTATATACAATGACATTTAAGCCACCAAAGGCTTTCTACAGCCACCAATTTCTGAAAGACAATCAGCATGCAGCCAACATTTCTTAACAATTTGTCAATGCAAAGAGTGTTTATGGGCAATAGAGACTGTTTTAGAATGTCAGTTTCACAACAACATTTCCTGGCTTCAACCCCATCTGCTTCTCCCAAGATTAACCCACAGTGGTCCTGAAGGTCGCTTGGCACCAACCCATATGGATGTCTTTAGGTTAAAAACAATCAGCATTTTGAACTGAAGTCTCTGAGTAACCAATATAGAAGCAACCGTGTAAGAGGCTCTTGTCAGCAAGTGAGCTGACATATCTTGTACCCGCATACAACACATTACAGAAGTTCGGTTGGAGAGTGATAAGCATGTGTGTTGCTATTGCACAATTCTCACACTCCCAAGAACATGAAGGCATCAGGTGCGGCTTACCTGAAGTTCCATTTACACAGTATTTAATAACGGAGGCTGCCCTAGAAAACAGTCACTGGGTTGGTGAACTCATTGCTACTCAGTGAGGAGCCAAGCTTAGCCACAACACACTTATGTTCTGTGTAGATCTGTGATTTAAGACCCCTTATCCAGTGTTATAGAACCCTTTGTACTGAATGGGGCAAGGAGATTTCCTCCTCCAGTGGAGAGCTACAAACACTCAAGGTGCTTCTTCAAGAGGTAACTGGACTTTCTGTTTCTTTTTTCTTTGCAGACAGAGCTGAATAAACTTCTTGGATGAGAAGCGAAACATCTTCAAAGAAAAACAATAACAACCAACCAACCAGAAAAGTCCAGCTGCCTCTTGAAAAAGCACCTTTGGGACAACCGTGACCTAGATGACTGAGAATCTCTCTAGACATAGCACTCCAAACTGTTACTCTCCCTTTGCTTTCTTTTCATAAATTGGGTTACAGATTTCCAAGTCTTCCTTTCCTTAGCGTACTGTTGGTTTTTCTGGGCAAGCACAGCACCTTTGTGCAATTTCTTTATACTTTTCACTGACCTTTATCATAGAGATATGAGTGTTTGGAAAGTGACTTGAACAAACAGCTCATTAAGAAAAAGAGACAAAGTGCTGGTGGACATAAGCCAGCTGTATTGTGCCACCAAAGCACTCTTCTGATAAGAGAGGACAAAAATCCAAGTATAAAGTTGCTATCTGATCAGACATGTCCATATGCTTGATTTCCTTCCTTTCCTTCTTTCCTTCTTTCCTTCTTTCCTTCTTTCCTTCCTTCCTTCTTCCTCCCTCCCTCCTTTCCTTCCATCCTCACCATGTTTTCATTTTCACAAGCATTGCATTTGTTTTCACAACTCTATATAAGTGAACAACAGTATTCAGAGTATAATAACCACTCAATCTATTTATTTCTGAAAACTATAGGCCAAATACAATATTGTTGTGATCTTTTACATTTAAATATATTTATACCATTACAATCTTGTTCTGAAATAAAATTATCTACTTGGCCTGATTCAACAATAGGAAGTGAGGATCCTCTGTCTTCAAGGCTATTGGTGAATTCAGACAAATTTCACATACTCCTTAATGTCCTTTGGGCCACTTTGACCTGTTTACTTTCTCTTTTACTTGGTAGACATACAGTATATATTTCTGTAAAACATAGTGTAAACCACTTCATAAACGCATGGCACAACATAGCAGAACAAATACTGTACATCAGGACTAGATTCAGCAGTCTATCTGCATTTAAAAGACACAGGCCACTCTTTTGAAGACATCAAAGTCCATATTTTGGACAGGGAGAAGAGCTGGTTTGAAAGAGGAGTCAAAGAGGCCATCTAGGTCAAAATTGAACAGCCCTCTCTCAACAGAGGGACAATCATGTATCTCCAATCTACAACACAATCCTACAACACAGTTCCAAGAAGACTTCACACCACTTTGCATCACTCAGGTGAGCCTGATGACAGATAAATCTCCAGGTGACCTTAACAATCCACTAAAAGAATGCAAATGTCCAGTTGTCTGCAAGGAGTATAATTTTCCACCATCCAGTCAGAGCTGAAGAAGCTTCTAGGATGAGAAGGGAAATGTCTTAGAAACATAGACACATAGAAACATAGAAACATAGAAGATTGTTGGCAGAAAAAGATCTTGTGGTCAATTTAGTCTGCCCTTATACTATTTCCTGTATTTTATCTTAGGATGGATATATGTTTATCCCAGGCATGTTTAAATTCAGTTACTGTGGATTTAGCAACCACGTCTGCTGAAAGTTTGTTCCAAGCATCTACTACTCTTTCAGTAAAATAATATTTTCTCATGTTGCTTCTGATCTTTCCCCCAATTAACCTCAGATTGTGGCCCCTTGTTCTTGTGTTCACTTTCCTATTAAAAACATTTCCCTCCTGAACCTTATTTAACCCTTTGACATATTTAAATGTTTCGATCATGTCCCCTCTTTCCAGACTATACAGATTGGGTTCATTAACTCTTTCCTGATAAATTTATGCTTAAGACCCTCCACCATTTTTGTAGCCCATCTTTAGACCCGTGCAATTGTATCAATATCTTTTGATAGGTGAGTTCTCCAGAACTGAACACAGTATTCCAAATGTGGTTTCATCAGTGTTCTATACAGCGGGATCACAATCTCCCTCTTCCTGCTTGTTATACCTCTAGCAGCCTTCATAGAAAATCTAGGAAGTCCAGTTGCCTCTTGAAAAAACACCTTTGTAACAACTATGACCTCAATGACTGAGAATCTCCATAGACTTTTGGTGCACAAGAGATAACAAAGGCTCAAGTAATATTCACTAGAATATTTAGGTGAATATTTTACAAACCAAACCTTAGGCTTCTGGCCTGTGGACTGGTACTTGCTCCAGAATGGTGTTTATGGCCCATCCCCTCTAAACTAAACAAAATAAAGCAAGGAGACATCTTTTGTGATCTATGACTAATTAATAACACAATCCTATTCAGCACTAAGTTTGAATAAAGTCTGTTTGCTCACTGCACCTAGAATAATGGCAACTCACCTGCTGATCTTGTCTGGACTTGGAAGCAATGCCGAGTCAGCCATGAATAGTCCTTGGGTGGGTGTTGTGGGGATGTATGTAAAACATTTCCTCGAAGATGGTTCTGGCAAAACACTTCTGAATTATTGCCAAACTAACTATAGGGACATTCAATAAAGAGACTTGGAATTCAATTTCACTTGAAAGAAAATTTATCTTTAAGAAACAAAAAGGGGAAAACTGAAATGATTTCAGGCAGACCCCTTCACTTTTATATGAAGTAACGATTTTTATATAAAAGCCATCCATGGAATTACACTGTATTACATTACATTACGTTTAGTTCAATTTTACCATCGGGAAATGAAATTGTTCCTAATCTTAAATGCAATTGTCTTACTGAGGCTACTGATTCAAAGTGCATGATTTGGATTGCTTTGTACGTGATAAAATTTGCTTTTTCTCTGAATGAAATAACTCTCTCACTTCAGATTGTCTTAAAGATCAGAACGAAATTAAAAAAAAATATTTAACTGGTCTTCATTTTACTGCTGCGGAGCAGAGATAATAGATTATATTCATGTTCTTGTATGATGGACTATTGCTGGAGAGACGGAGTAACGACACGGACACCAGAGCTGGATTTAAAATTGGGTCATTTTTATTAACATAAATTTGCATAATTTATTCAAATACTTTGCATAAATTAGCATAAACAACTATGACCCGGAACTGGACCTGCAGGGTCAAACAAATACTTCCGGGGCGGAAATGACGTTATGCCAGTAAACATTCCTGGGCAACACATGGGCGTATCTCGATGCAAGGTCCAGGTGAGGGCCAGGCCGTCACCTGTGACCTTTTCTGCCATGCTGTGCATGAGGGGGGTCCCACCGGCTAACCCGAATCGGGGAATTAAAGGTGCAGGACCCAAAGACAGGTTCCCCCCAGCTGCTCAGGCAGAAACTCCCTCCATGAGCTTGCAGAGAACCTGTCAATCATCCCCAAAGATGCCCAAGGGAGAACGCGCGGTTGCTAAACCACCCAATTTTCCGCCCCTAACCTGCCTACCCAAATGACCAAAGGTAAGCCAATTAACCTAATTAATGCAAGCACCCCCTAACCGCACAGCCATCACCCCAGTGTGGAATGGGCGAAAAAACAGCTCAGCTAAGAGGCAGAACTGCAAAAAATTCCCATTCGGCCCCCTAAGGGCGACCCCTAAGCACACTGCAAAATAGTGGAGGGCGGGCGGGTGTCTGCTTCGTAGCTTGGTCCGGGCGAAAAGGAAGAGCCCCGGGCCTGCTCGCCCTTATATAGGGCAAGCAGGCCCCGCCCGGACCAATCAGGGGCCTGGCCAATCAGGCCCCGATCTCCCGAGCGAAGTCTCGCATCGCGAGACTTCGCCCGGGATCCAAGATGGCGGCCGCCATGAGGGACCGTGTCTCCCGGCCCCTCCAGCAAAGCCTGCCTGCCGGGTAAGTCCGGCGCTGTCATTGCTGGAGAGACGGAGTAACGACACGGACACCAGAGCTGGATTTAAAATTGGGTCATTTTTATTAACATAAATTTGCATAATTTATTCAAATACTTTGCATAAATTAGCATAAACAACTATGACCCGGAACTGGACCTGCAGGGTCAAACAAATACTTCCGGGGCGGAAATGACGTTATGCCAGTAAACATTCCTGGGCAACACATGGGCGTATCTCGATGCAAGGTCCAGGTGAGGGCCAGGCCGTCACCTGTGACCTTTTCTGCCATGCTGTGCATGAGGGGGGTCCCACCGGCTAACCCGAATCGGGGAATTAAAGGTGCAGGACCCAAAGACAGGTTCCCCCCAGCTGCTCAGGCAGAAACTCCCTCCATGAGCTTGCAGAGAACCTGTCAATCATCCCCAAAGATGCCCAAGGGAGAACGCGCGGTTGCTAAACCACCCAATTTTCCGCCCCTAACCTGCCACAGGAGCGGGGGTCAGATCTCTATCTTGGCCCCCCGACTCCCCCCTCTAGCTGCGCCAGCTCACGCAGAGACCGCTGCAGGTCCTGTAAGAAGATGGCGTTCCCCTGGTCAGACAGGTGAACGCCATCATCACGGTAGAGCCATGGCTTATCTATTGATATAAGGGGATGAGGTATTACCACTCCACCCAATTCTCTAACCGTTTTACCCATAGCCCTATTCACCCGCCGCCTAGCCCGGTGAATGGCCCTAAGGGAAGAGGCATCCCACCACACAAGCCTAGGTAATATTTCTGACCACACCACTTGCGTGGTGGGCCAGACCTCACGAAGCCTTCGCAGGTCTTCGCGTGCCTGGATGAGCAGCGCCAGGCCTCCCAGTATGCACTGGTCATTGCCACCTAAGTGCAATACCAGCCACCTGGGTGCGGCCACAGGACACTGCCCACCCAAACCCAATTGGGAACGACTCCAGGAGCCGCCCCCCATATTGCCGGGCGCAGCCACAAAATGCTGACCGCCCAGCCACACCGGTAGGAGACCCTCCCACCGCATACCTCTCTGGCCCATACAGGCAACCCTGACCCATCGCCCCAGGGACGGCTGGGTCCCGACAGCGCTCCTGGCCGCCAGGCGGCCGGCCCCGCAAATCATGCTGTGCCACACAGCAGCGCCGTCGGTGTCACGTCAGCCTGGGGACCTGCAAGAGGAAACACACGCAGAGAGGTCACCTAGCCTAAGCCCTGCCTAGGATCCTCAGCGGGCCTAACATAACCCAAATATGCCGCTGACCGCCAGCGGCCGATCACCCGAATCCAGTGGGCCGGGAAACCAGAAAGTGCCGTGCTAGTGGCGGCGCCGATACGGAACGAACGCGTTCCATAACCGGCGGGATCCGTGCCCACCTGGGCCATAGCCCTGGGTACTAACACACCAAAGTATAAACGGGTCAGAAGGGGTACCGTCCCAATGCCTAGACGGGTACCCCAGACCTGATCCCCCAGAAAACACCAAAGCTGTAGGGCGGCCACCGTACCGATCGGTCGGCGGCCGCACTAAGGTAGATGGTAACCCCTCTGCGTAGCTGATCCGACTCAGACCGCCGTACCACAAGGGACCCCCCCCTTGTCTAACGGCCAGATCAGCGTGCTGGAAGGCACGGAGTGAATTGCCAGCCTGAGATGAGGCCAGGCCTCGCTGGCCCCAAGGGCCCCAAGCATGACACCAGTCACTGCCCCAAAAAAAAACAAAAAAAAAAACGGGCCTCTTACAATGAGGAACACAGACTGCCAAAAACCACGTTGATTAAAGCCAGCTGCTCCACCGTCGAGCCTGACGAGTGTCACCGGGGGCCCCCGCTCGCTCCCTCGTACGGCCTTCCAGCACCTACCGGATGCCAAGTCACCCGAAAAACTGCAAACCTCCCCGCCTTGTACAGAAAGGCGAGGCCGGCTAACCAGGACCGGATCATCCTAACTGACAGGCCACGCTGCCCAAGCTGAACGCAGAACCCGGCCAGGCGCTATACAGGGCCGGGCCAGCTAAGCAGGTAACCCCAGCCCTGCCTGAAATCCCCAAACTCCTTGCCCGCACGCTGGTATGCCCCAAGGTGCCGGGCGCCACAGACAAGGGGATTGCCCGGGATGCCTATTCTCTCCACCACTCTGGATCCCTCCCAGACTCAAGAGGTGGCCGGGAAACTCCCCTGGCAACTCTCGGGCCCACGGGGCCAGGGTCCGAAACTTGGACAACTGACCACGGGACAAGGCATCAGCGACCCCGTTATCCAACCCGGGGACATGCTTAGCCAAAAACAATGCGTTTAGAGACAAGGACCTGTGCACAAAATGGCGGACAAGCCGCATAACCCTGTCGCTCTTTGAGGACAGGGCATTACACCACATGGACAACCGCTAGGTTGTCACACCAGAAGTGCACGGTCTTGTCCCTAAACTGCTCCCCCCAAAGCTCTAAGGCCACTATTAAGGGGAAGAGCTCCAAGAACGTAAGGTCCTTAACCAACGAAGAGGCGCTCCATTCCGGAGGCCATGCCGACCAGCACCACTGGTCACCTAACACTACCCCGAAACCACAATTCCCCGCGGCGTCAGAGCAGAGCTGCAACTCAGCTTCCAACAGAAGCTCGTGCCTCCAGAAAGACAACCCGTTAAATCTATCCAAAAAATCCCGCCACACGCCGAGGTCAGCCCTGACCCCAGCACAAAGGCGGGTACGGTGATGGGGCAAACGGAGCCCCGTCATCGCATCATACGACCTCCTGGAAAAAGCCCTTCCAGGAACAACTACCCGACAGGCAAAATTAAGGATGCCTGCCAGTTCCTGAAGCTGCCGTAGGGTCACCTTCCGGCAGCCCAGAACCTCATCAAGCTTCCGCTTGATCTGTACCACTTCTCTAGGAGCAACCTGGAAGATTGCTCCTCTGAGTCCAATTCAATACCCAGAAAGGTAATCCTGGTGGCGGGGCCTTCGGTCTTCTCAGAGGCTAAAGGCACCCCTAATTGAGCACAAAGGGCTTCGAAGTCCCGCATCAAAGCAAAACATTGCTCCGAATGCGCAGGCCCCGCCAAAAGGAAATCGTCAAGGCAGTGAACGACCGTACCCAGGCCACTTTGCCTCCTGAGCGCCCACTCCAAGAAGGTGCTAAAACTCTCAAAAAGAGAGCACGAGACAGAGCACCCCATGGGCAAAGCTCCGTCCACGTAATAACCCCCCTCGAAATGGAAGCCCAACAGCCCAAAGTCGCCTGGGTGTATGGGGAGGAGCCGGAATGCCGACTTAATGTCGCATTTACCCATAAGGGCTCCCACCCCACACTTCCTAACCATAGTCACGGCTGCATCAAAGGACGCATACCGGACTGAACACAGCTCGTCAGGAATGAAATCATTCACTGACTCCCCTTTTGGAAAAGACAAATGGTGAACCAACCTAAATTCACCACTCGCCTTTTTGGGGACCACACCTAAGGGAGACACACGAAGATTCGGGAAGGCGGCTCCGCAAAGGGCCCCAGGACCCTGCCTTCGGCAACCTCCTTCCCAATCTTCTCCCTAACAATGTCTTCATGACCAACAACCGACCTCAGGTTGTCAGACATGAAGGCCTTCCTAACACCCTGATAAGGGATCCTAAATCCCTGCACAAAACCTAGCAAGAGAGCGGCCGCTCTCGAGCGAGGGTGGTAGTCGCCCAACCAACCCTCAAGCACCCTTAAATTAATTGGGCTGGGCCCCTTTTCCCCCAGCAGGTGGGGAAGGCTTTGGGGGACCCGAGCCTTTCTTTTCACTCCCCTTCTTGGGGCGGGGGCACACGGCTGCGGAATGGTTTCCCCCACAACCTCCGCAGGCGTGACGAAACCTGCAAATGGGGCGAAAACACGCCCCCTTTGCAGCGAACTCGTGACAAATTAAAGAGGCACCCTTACTAACGGCACCCGCCACGGCCTTTGCCGGCCCGGGCGTCGCAGGCTCCTCCTCCATAAAATGACCGCTATCGGTCCTATCACAGCCCTCCTTCCCTGACATATGAGTGGCCTGGAACCACAGGTCCGGAACCACCATATTCCAAGGCAAGTAGGGTTCATGGGCAATGCGCATACGGAAGCCCTTGTCATAGTGCCTCCATATGGTCCCCCCATACTCGAAATGGGCCCTCGCTATCAGGTCGATGTACTTCAACAAGGCAGCGGCCCTCTCCGGCTGCCTCTGAATGACCACCGACGCAAAGGTCAGAAATGCATACAGCCACGAGCTGAAGCATTTCGTGACCTTTGTCTTTTTCACTTTCTCCCCAGGGACAACCTCCTTATCTTGTTTAGGGACCTCCCTGTTCAGGAGGGAGAACAAATCAACGTATTCCCCCCGCCAGATTGCCTCCTTAACTGAGGGGTGCAGATGGTACCCTAAAGGTGTGGCGGGCAACCCACAAGGGATGGCCCCAGGCTTGATGCTGGCGAACGGGTCCCACACCGTGGTGGCCCCCGAGCCCAGCACCCCCATCCCCGGCGGGTACATGAATGGGACCGGTGGCATAATGGCCGGTGGAGGAGGAATCCAACCCCCCACCCCCGCCCCAGGCGGGACAGGGACCCCCAGCGCCCCCACTGGCGGAGCCGGCGGGGACCAAACCTGACCGCAGGTGCCTGCAGCAGCCCCCGTGAAGCTGTTGCCACCCCCTAAAGCTGGCGGGATGAACCCAGGACCCTGAATGGGCAGGAGCGGAGATGTGCCTGCATGTGGTGCAACCTCACCTGCCCCGTAGGGGGTCGCAGCCATCCACGGTGGGCCCATCCTGGTTGGGCCCGGGAACGATGACCATTGCCCATGCTGGGCCATCTGTCCAGCATGGCCCGTCTGTCCGGTGCTGCCCGCTTGTCCGGGGCCCGCCATCCGCACTTCATGGGCCACTTGCCCAGCTGGGGCCGACTCCTCTTCGGGGTCTGCGCCCCAAGCCGCGGTGGCAGCCGGGGAAAGCCCCTCCGGGCCTGCCCCCGACCTCCACCTCTCCAACTCGTCGAGCCGCTCCAGGACCCTGGCCCAGGAAAGAGAAGGGGACACCTCGGGTTGAGGGACCGTGGGCATAAACCCAGCCACCCCCCCCACCGGGATCCCCCCCGGGGGCCCCTCTGCCGCCGCCCGAGCCCGAGCAGACGGCCTGGCAGCCCTCCTGGGCCGCACCACAGGTTGGGCCTGGAGGGCCTTAGCTGGCCGCTTCTTAGGGGCCATGCCACTAAATTCTATCTTTATACAATAAGGAACAGGGCGGGACAAAGCCCTCCCCCAACGGGCCCTGCACCACTGGGACAAGGCCTGCTCCAAATAGCAGGCCTAAGCGGAGCTAAAACCCCCCGGGAAGCCAATTCCCCCCTATCCCCGAGGGCAATAAGGCCCAAACACCAGGCCTTTATCCCAGGCCTCGATCCCCAGCGACCCCCGCGCGCCCGCGAGGCCACCAGGAGGCAGCACCACCCTCCCCCTTAATCAGAACAATGAGGCTCCAAACCGGAGCGGAGCCAGCCGATGCTGGCTCCGCTGATGAAGAGAGAAGGCTTTTCACCCCCACCGGCCACAAAATGGCGCCTCGCACGAGGTCGCCAAACAAAATGGCCGCCGCAAGCAGACGAACGAACGTCTGCTTCGTAGCTTGGTCCGGGCGAAAAGGAAGAGCCCCGGGCCTGCTCGCCCTTATATAGGGCAAGCAGGCCCCGCCCGGACCAATCAGGGGCCTGGCCAATCAGGCCCCGATCTCCCGAGCGAAGTCTCGCATCGCGAGACTTCGCCCGGGATCCAAGATGGCGGCCGCCATGAGGGACCGTGTCTCCCGGCCCCTCCAGCAAAGCCTGCCTGCCGGGTAAGTCCGGCGCTGTCATTTCAAGACAGGACTGAAAAGTAATTAATTCCATGAAAATAGTGACTTTGCTTATAAAATGTTGTAACTAGATTTAACTCTTCAAGTTGCAAAAAAGGTACAGTATGAAGTCTTGACTTTTTCTTATCAACCTCCTCAACTGGATTACACTGCATTTCTTAACTATGTTTTGACTTATGTAATGGAAAAGCTAAAGGTTTATGAAGATTTGGTAACCATAGACTTTGTCACTGTGCGAAATTAATGGTAATCAAGCAGATAACATGTCCTCTTATCACACTTTAGTCGATCATTTCCTGTCCTGTGCTGGCAATAACACAGTTGATGTCTGATGCATGTGGATGTTGGCACTTTAGTTATGTTGGATCAGCACAAACAGGCCAACTATTATAAACAGAGTTCAGGGTGAAGTGATTGTGTGTGTGCGTGCGTGCGTGTGTGCGTGCGTGTGTGTGTTTGAATTATTCTTGACTCCTGGCAATTACTTGCACATATCCCTTCCTTGGCAGTATTTCCTTGGTGGCATATAAATGCAATCAATCAATCAATTTTCAAAATGGCCTTTTTCCTACTGGGAGGAGGAGAAGGGCTTTTAACCTAAAAATGTGCATGATGCTTCTGGGATTTTGTCCAGTTTTGTCTGGAAGAGATAAGGAGCAACACTCTGGGTCTGAGCTGGTACTGTTGTTTTTGTCATGTGGAATCCTAAACCAAAGGTGATCTAAAGAATCCTAAGCTGTAGATGAACCCTATGTTTCTCTAAAAAAAATTTCATGTGATTTTTTTAAAGGTAATTTTCTAAATATAGAAAAGAAAAATTATTACACACGTGAGAAGTATTGGGTTTTATTAAACAATAATAATGAAATTCATATACTTTTAATTAAATCCAAGCTATAGGGAAGGTTGTCCTGGCCCAGATTCATTTTTTCACCTGGCTGTCCTCATTTTATGTAGGTCTGGTCTATGGCTGTTTGTTTATTTGTTTGTTTAAATTTATAGACCGCCCAACTCTTGATGGACTCTGGGCGGCATACACAAATAAAACAATATACAACCAGTTAAAACCCCAGTACAAAAACATTCATCACTTCTAGCAGAGTGCTATAGCTCAATGGCCAGGCCTGCCAGCAAAGCTATGTTTTTAAGATCTCCCGGAAGGCCAGTGGGGTGGGGGCAAAGGTAAAAAGTGTTTAGCACCAAAATGTTGTGCATCCCTTATATATACAGTAAAGTGGATATAAAGTTAGGACTTAGTTGTTGCTCTGCAATACATAACCAACGCAGAGGGTTTGGTAAAGCTTTTTTTGAATGCACCAACTACATGCCACACATCCCAATGTTTTTGAGTAAAAGAAACATTTTTCCCTTATTTTTTTATTTTATTTTCTGGTTTTTTAAAAATCTAATTTTAGATTCTAGATATTTTAAGATGGTCCATGAATTTGGACAGGAAAAAACCTACACTGTTGTTTTCACTAAACTCTACCCGAAATTTCACTTCTCATTCAATAATGAATGTAGGCAACAAAGTAATATCTCCAAAAAATGTTTGTTAGCATTAAATCTCATTGTCTAAGAGTAGTTGAATTCACTGTGTTTGAATATAATTAGATTCCTTTGTAATATAATTTATTGCATTACAATACAATTTATTGTATTGTATTATTGTATTTCATTGTATGCATTTAACTACATTTTTTTCTTGGAGGGTTTTTATGTCATTTCTGATTGAGAGAGAGATGGGGAGGGGTGTTGTGAGCTGCAGGGAGACCACCTACCCTTTTGTATTGTATAAAAGTAGCTATTCTCTATTAGCAAAAACTGGTCTGTGATGCTTTATAAATATCTCATAAGCTTTAATGCTCTTCAGATTGAAAAGGCATTGGACTGGATGAAAGAGAGATATTTGTATTGCAGTGTCCATAACCCCATGAAAGACAATGATTCTTGATGAGACACTTTGAACTGTGAAGATGACACTATTTGCTTTATCAGGGTAAGCAATAATGCTATTTGCTCCACTGTGAAATGTGCATAATCCTGAAAATCTTCTCTAGTGTTTCCAGTAGACATTTGTGTTTCCTGGGCTGTAAGAAGTGTGGAGGGAGGCTGAAAGAGCAGCATGAACCAAAACAACATGGAAACTTCATTTCATTTTTAGAAAAGGGGAGGGGCTCTATTACAATATCAAACCATCACAGCTTCAGTAAAGCAAAGCAAATTTTCACAGTTTTGCACATCCTCAGCACTCAGGAGGAAAAGTCCATATGGTTTAATATTGCCACTCAGCCTTGAGCATCCATCCTAAAATTACTATTCTAATTGAAACCAGAAGACAGCATAAGATTACTAGAGTCTTAGTGACTAAATTCTAGAGTTTAAGTATAGTAAGAAAAATCCAAATGAGAAAAAAACTCCTGTGATGATTGTTTTCTGGTCAATAATTTATTATATCTCCCAATACACTGTAAAATAATTTATATTTCATAAATGGTATTGATTGGTATATGCAGGCTATGATCGAATCTTGCAGTAGATAATTAGTAACTATTTACTTACCGGCTTCTTTCAGCACTTTTCCCTTTTGATTCTTTACTGTATTAAATATGGCTAATCAAAAACTCCTAACTCTGAATTAGGCTGAAATCAGATAATCATTTCTGCTTCTTATTACCAATGCAGCCATTCCATAAAGTGTATTGGGCCATGGAATATTCTTCTCTGGACTTTGAGGAAGCTATCTAGAAGGGAGTTAAGCAGCTTGAAGTGGAAAGCCTGTGGCCTCGAATAGAATAGAATAGAATTCTTCATTGGCCAAGTTTGATTGGACACACAAGGAATTTGTCTTGGTGCATATGCTCTCAGTGTACATAAGAGAAAATATAGATTTGTCAAGAAACATGTGGTACAACACTTAATGATTGTCATAAGGGTCAAATAAGCAATGAAGAAACAATCATTATTAATAAAAATTTTAGGATACAAGCAACAAGTTACAGTCATACAGTCCTAAGTGGGAGAAAATGGGTGATAGGAATGATGAGAAAAAACTAGTAGAAATAGAAGTGCAGACTTAGTAAAAAGTTTGACAGTGTTGAGGGAATTATTTGTTTAGTAGAGTGATGGCATTCGGGAAAAAACTGTTCTTGTGTCTAGTTGTCTTGGTGTGCAGTGCTCTGTAGTGACGTTTTGAGGGTAGGAGTTGAAACAGTTTGTACCCAGGATGTGAGGGGTCAGTAACTATTTTCACCGCCTTCTTTTTGACTCCTGCAGTAAACAGGTCCTCAATGGAAGGCAGGTTGGCAGCAATTGTTTTTTCAGCAGGTTAGCGGCAATTGTTTTTTCTGCAGTTCTGATTATCCTCTGGAATCTGTGTCTGTCTTGCTGGGTTATAGAACCAAACCAGACAGTTATACAGGTGCAGATGACAGACTCAGTTATTCCTCTGTAGCACTGTATCAGCAGCTCTTTGGGCAGTTTGAGCTTTATGAGTTGGCGTAGAAAGAACATTCTTTGTTGTGCTTTTTTGATGATGTTTTTGATGTTAGGTGACCATTTTAGGTCTTGAGATATGATAGAACCTAGAAGTTTGAAGGTCTCTACTGTTGATACTGTGTTGTCTAGTATTGTGAGAGGTGGAAGGATGGAAGGGTTTGTCCTAACGTCTACCACCATTTCTACAGTTTTGAGTGTGTTCAGTTTTAGATTGTTCCGGTCACACCACAAGGTTATATAATGACCCCCTTTATATATATCATGACCTTTTAATGCCTTTATTTGGGGTGGGTCGAGATGACTGAATGAAACTGAGAATTTACTGGCTGGATGCCCCTTCCTGACGCCTACGCAGAGTTCATAGCCGATGTTTCTTTTTGCACCCTGATAGAGAAACAACACTGCAGCTGCCTGGGATTGAACTTTTAAACCTTCCCAGTGGGAGGTGATTGTCTTCACTTTAGGCCACTGCATCTCTCATGCATAAACACACATACACCCATTCATAAATGCAGATACACACACACACCACACATCTCAGGGAAAGAAAGAAATGTCTGTGTTAATGTCAGGTGCCAGATAACAACAACAACAACAACAACAACAACAACAACAACAACAACAACAGTATTGGAAGGGACCTTGGAGGTCTTCTAGTCCAACCCCTTGCTTAGGCAGGAAACCCTACACTACTTCAGAAAGATGAAGTAAAAACTTCTAGTGTTGGAGCATTCACAACTTCTGTAGTTATTAACCAGCTGTTTCACTGGTTAATTGTTCTGTCGGGAGATTTCTCTTCCTTAGTTCTAAGTTACTTCTCTCCTTGTTTAGTTTCCACCCATTGCTTCTTGTTCTGCCCTCAGTTATTTGGTATTAAGGTATTAAGAACCAAGATTGGTCAAAATGAATACAAGTTTAATCCATGCTAGCTCTAAACAAGAATCTTAACTACTAATGATGAATATAACAATTCAAAGTGTTGGTTATGACCTATAAAGCCCTTCATGGCACCGGATCAGATTATCTCAGGGACCGCCTTCTGCTGCACGAATCCCAGCGACCAGTTAGGTCCCACAGAGTGGGCCTTCTCCGGGTCCCATCAACTAAACAATGTCGTTTGGCGGGACCCAGGGGAAGAGCCTTCTCTGTGGTGGCCCCGGCCCTTTGGAACCAACTGCCCCCAGATATCAGAGTTGCCCCCACCCTCCTTGCCTTTCGTAAGCTTCTTAAAACCCACCTCTGCTGTCAGGCATGGTATGTCTGTATGTATGTTTGGTTTTATAGTAAGGTTTTTTTTAGTTATTTAGTATTGGATTGTTACATGCTGTTTTTTACACTGTTGTTAGCTGTCCCGAGTCTGCGGAGAGGGGCGGCATACAAATCCAATAAATAAATAAATAAAATAAATAAATTGTGCCAAATAAAAGTTGACCGAATTCAAGGTGGACTAAACTTAGATTTCTTGTGTGCACAAAGGGACTCCAAACTGATGATGCACTTAGCCATTCATTCAGTCACAGCCTGGTCAAATCCTACAGTTTCTTTGTGCGTGTTCTTGTGTGATATACCCAACCAAGCAGCAGAGGGGTCCATGTTGAAAATGTGACAGCAGATTTTCTTATTACTTTTAGACAGCAATCACCTGTTTAAAATTACAGCAAAAAGCTCAGTTAGTTTTGTAAACTAACAGACTACTATTTCTTGAGGCAGGCCAACCATGAGCTATGCTTTCTTAATCCTATTCAGAGGGCATGCTGCATCAGAGTATCTGAAAGCTATAGCCTCTTTCCCTTTGACTTGTTTTCATCCAGCCATACCAGTATAAACCTGTTCCTGAGCCACTCCTTAAAGCATAGCCTCTGGGGAAATAAAGGAGGAAAAAAACCTGAATTTGTTTTAAATGGGATTATATAATCAATATACTTGTGAAGAAGCCAACCCAACCCAATGTAACCCAAATAAGCTCCTTTAGGGAAGAATGTACAAGGAGTTTGAGAAAGGTATATATAGCTTTTCAAAAACACTTGAAATAACTGTGATAAATCAAACGTAGATTCCAGATCAGCCTCTCTGCTCATAGAGTATGAAGCCAGGCCCCTAAAGCTCTAAAGCTCTAAAGCTCTAAAGCTCAAATTATTAAAAAGTTCTAAGACATTAGATGATGATGATGATTATTATTATTATTATTGTTGTTGTTGATGTTGATGTTGATGTTGTTGTTGTTGTTGTTGTTGTTGTTATTATTATTATTATTATTATTATTATTATTATTATTATTATGTCAATACAACACAGCAAACGAGACACGAGACCACTATGCTGGATTTAGTATTTCATCACCAGTCGGGCGCTTCCCAAGCACCTAGGACTGCATGATGTAGCGGCGAATTAGGTTTGCCAATTCCAGTAAAGCGGCCTTTTGCAATTGACAGGTGGAGATTTTGTCAATTCTGATGGTTTTCAAATGTCCGCTGAGATCCTTTGGCACTGCGCCCAGCGTGCAAAGTACCACTGGGACCACTTTCACTGGCTTATGCCAGAGTCGTTGCAGCTCGATTTTTAGATTTTGTATTTCACTAATTTCTCTAGCTGCTTCTCCTCAATTCTGCTGTCCCCTGGGATTGCGATGTCAATGATCCATACTTTCCTTTTCTCCACAATCAGGATGTCTGGAGTGTTATGCTTCAGAATTCGGTCAGTCTGAAGTCGGAAGTCCCACAGTAGTTTTGCTTGCTCGTTTTCGACCACTTCTTCGGGCTTATGATCCCACCAGTTCTTTGCCACTGGTAAATGGTATTATTATTATTATTATTATTATTATTATTATTATTATTATTATTATTTAGATTTGTATGCCAGCTCACAGAGTAAATATAAAAACACAGCATGCAGTACAAATCTAATACATTTTAAAAAAACTATAGCTAAAAACCTTATGTATTACTCAATCAAATGGTACAATCACACCATGTATCACAATTATTAGTCGGGGGGGGGCAGATTTAATTGCCCCTTATATTTTTATTCATTTATTTAAGAACCACCCATCTCCCACACAGAGAGTGATGAATAATAAAATATGAAGAGCATAAAAATGGTGTGTAAAATGTAAAAACAAAAAAGGAATGTTAAAAAATTGATTAAGGGTCAAGGGTGAGGGCTTTCAGGATGCTAGCCGGCCCCTTGGCTGTGTGCTCATCTGTGCACCCCAAGAAAGGATATAGAACCATATTTTCACCCCCCCTTTGGAAAGTCAAGAGAAAGGGGTGCCGGCTCACTTCCGGGAGTAGGGAGCATGTTCCATAGTGTGTGTATGGGGGGGGAGGAACAGCAGAGAAAACTCCTTTCCTGGACCCTACCAATCATAATTCTTTGGATGACATGGTTTCCCTGTCTGATTTCTTGTTTTTTTCCTTTCTAAAAGTCTCTACAGACTTTTAGATATACAATTTGGGATGAACACCCTTTGAATGGTGTGGGAGGAGGAAAAAGTGCAAACTACAAGAACCAGGAGTGCTACTCAGGTGGCCCTGACCACACCGATAAACCTCCAAGTGCTTCAAGGACCCTCTAACAGGATGCAAATGACCAACTGTCTGCAAGAAATATAAAGCCTTCCATCCCCTACCATCAGTGAAGGGCTAACAAAATTTTTGCTACCACACTGTGGGCGTGGTTTATGCAAAGCACCCTGCATTTTCTTTTAACATCTTTCAGTGAAAATTGGGTGCTCTAGGTTGGAGCTCCATTTTCGCTACCCCACTGCGTCCCCCCCCCCAAAAAAATCCAGGCAGTAGCCCATCCCTGCCTACCATCCAGTCAGAGCTGAAGAAGCTTCTTGAATAAGAAGCAAAACATCTTCAAAAGAAAAAACAAGGAATAGAATAGAATAGAATTCTCCTTGCTGTCTCTCCTTAAATCCACTTTTCACTTTCATTTAAACTATTGATGCTTAAAAGAAAGAATAGTCATGTCTTTCCTTGAATGTACTATGGAGCAAGAAGATGGCCACAGGAAATGGCAGCTGTCATGAGGAGGAAGGGTCATCCTGCCCCTGCCCCTCAAAAATCTTGTTTTTTTTAAAAAAAAGAACAGGATGAATGAGGCAGCTTCCAAAGAAGAGGTGAATATTGCCTTGGATTAATACAGCAGGAATACAGCAGGAATAGTGTGGGGTGGTGACAATAGCACATATACAAAATGTAGCCTAAGGGAGAAGAACTGTGAACCAGGAGATGCTGAGACTGATGCCCTGTCTGCTTAATTTCATTTGGCGAGTGACTAAGAGAGAGCATACAACCCGCAAGCATGAATCATTTGGATTTCAGTTGAAGTCAGCTCAAAATGGCAAGGATGTTTTGCTCAGTCTTTAACTTGGTCCACCAGTAAATTGCATCCTCTTCAAATGCAACTTTCCATTCAGCTCTAGAATGGAAGGAAATATTGCAAAACCACATGCAAAGAATACCAACATTTTACTAAACATATTTCTTAAAGTTGAGTTCCCATGAGGTACTCACATTTCTCCAATGGGGCTGAACACAATGGCAAGGGAGCCCTTCACTGTGTGTTCTGAAAACTTGGCAAATTTGGATGAGGAATGACAGGTAAGACCAAGGTTGACAGGGACGTGGCAGAGGCTTGAACTCGGAATTCTTGGAGTCATTCCAAGAAGATTTCTTCAATCTTTCTGACCTTTTGTAACTGGATTGTCTGTTAGTAATGGCTTCTTTAAATCTGTGGAAGCTCACATCAGTGTTGTCGTCTAGCTATGAATTCTGACAGCCTCTTTCTGACTCTCCTTTGATTTTTCTGAACATCAAAGACTTCCTCAATGACTCTTGCCTTCACATTATGTGTCCAAAGGATCTACGCTTCGCTGGTAACATCACAGTGATCAGTTAAATCTAACTTTTTATAGCACCAAAATATTTGTTCTTTTTGAAGTCCAGGATATTCTTAATAATTTTGCCTAGCGCCACAATTCAAAAGCATCAGCTTTTTTTTCCCATACAGTTTTCATTTCTTCATCCTTTCATAGATTTGACCTTCACAACTGGAAAAACAATAGCCGTGATGTCTCTGCACTTTTACGTTTTGTGTAGACTTGCAACCATTTTTCTTCCAAGCAGTATTCATCTGTTTCTGTCATGGCTTCAATCAACACTTTCTCCTTCTATTCATTTGTACCATACATTTCAAATAATCTGCATTAGTCCCCCTATGCTGTATTTTATTGTAGGCAATAGGTACACTGAAATAAAAGTCCATTGGAAATTTGAGTGTCATCGAAAATGGAAGCAGATTCATCTCAACCAACTACAGTGGTACCTCTACTTAAGAACGCCTCTACTTAAGAACTTTTCTAGATAAGAACCGGGTGTTCAAGATTTTTTTGCCACTTCTCAAGAACCATTTTCTACTTAAGAACCTGAGCCTGGAAAAAATTTCCAGGAAATTTGAGAGAGGCACGAAGGCCTGGCCAGTTTCCTGTCATTCCCCCTTTAATCCTGGCCGTCTGGGCTGCCAGAGGAGCCTTTTGATGGCACTTAAGGAGGCTTTGTCAGTCCAGAGCGAATGAAGCATTTTCCTTTCTCTGGGCGCTTGGATAGGGAATAAAGCATCCTCTAATAAATTATAGTTATAGTTAGTTGTAGTTGTTGTTTGTTGTTTTTTTTAATATTATTATTATTATTATTATTATTATTATTATTATTATTATTATTATTATTATTATTATTATTATTATTATTATAAACCTCTGCCAGTGCCCAGAGAAAAGAAAGGCTCCCTTTGCTCTGGGGAGCTGAGGAGTCAACACAGCGAAGGAAAGGCGCCAGCTCCAAAGCGAGCAAGCAAGAGGAGAGTCGAACCCTTCAACATGGGAAGGAAGAGGCAGCAGGTAGCAGCAGCAGCAGCCAGTGAATGGGAGGCAGCCTCTTGCCGGGTGTATTAGAGGTGCCTGCTCCTCCTCGCCGCCTTAGAGTCCCTCTTTTTTTTTTTAAGCCTTAAAGTTTTGGATTTTTTTGATTTCCCTCCCCTCACCTTCTTCCTTCGGTAGCAACTGTCCTCCTCCTCTTCTTCCTTCTCCTCCTCCCACCCAAATTCTGAGCTTTTATTTCTTTCCTAATGGGTTTGCACACATTATTTGCTTTTACAATTATTCTTATGGGAAAAAATGCTTCTACTTAAGAACGTTTCTATTTAAGAACCTGTAATTCCCTTTTATTCATGTGAAGGCAAGTTTATCATGTAGAGGTAATCCTCAATTTACAAAAGTTCATTTACTGACCATTTGAAGTTACAACAGCACTGAAAAAAGCAACTATATGACCACTTTTTAATACTTATGGCCAGGGGCGGATTCCTATTACCGCTGCTACTGGTGAGCTTCAGTTATCTTGCGTGCGCACATGTGCATCCCAGCATGTTTTTGCTTCTGGGCATGCGCAGGAAGCAAACAATTACTGAAATCTCATTTGCGTGTGCGCCCCCTCACACATTTGCATGTGCGCCCCCTCAATTCCTGCACATGCACAAATTGGAAAACACTCTGGGACGCATGCAAATGCATGCAAGATAATTGAAGCTACACATGCAGCACAGTGATCACTACCGGTGCACCATCCTTTACTGTACCGGTAGCAATCCGCTACTGCTTATGTGTCAGGCCGAAGCCATCATCTGGAGTTAGAGACTTTGGCCTGCCACAGTAGCACAGTATTAGGGGAATTGGGAGGGGTAATTGAATGAGCGGGAAAGTTACAAATCCCTTTCTTAGAGACCAAAGTCATCTTTTGTTCTGCATCAACTGAAGAAAAGAGGGAGTCGGTGGAATCCCTGCACTCAGACTGGTCCTCATGAGGAACCTCTGGCTTTGGGGATGTGGAATGAACCTTAACCTGGGTGGAGTACTGGAAAGAAGTTAGTATCGGGATGACAGTAGTGTGACCAACATGGCTCTGATAATAAATCGAACGTTATGTGAGAGAATCGGACTGGAATCTGAATTATTTCTAAGATGCTATTTGGGGTGTTGACATTTGTTGACACAACAGATACAAGCTTAATATTAACTGCTCAAAACTTGACTGTAAAAAATACGACTTTAGTAATCGAGTTGTCGAAGCGTGGAATTCACTACCGGACTCTGTAGTATCATCCCCTAACCCCCAACACTTTACCCTTAGACTATCCACGGTTGACCTCACCAAGTTCCTAAGAGGTCAGTAAGGGGTGTACATAAGTGCACCAGAGTGCCTATCGTCCCCTGTCCTATTGTCTCTCCTATATCTCCTATATCTTCTCTTCTATCCCTATATCTTTTTCTGCTATTCTCTCATAGTTATATTTCACTCCTTTATTTTCTCCTCTATTCCCCCTTTAATACATTCTACCTGATTATATCGTCTATAACCTTAATTGTGTATTATTGTGTATTGGACAAAACAAACCAATAAACAAATAAATAAATTATGAATGTTGCAGCATCCCAATGGTCACCTGATCAAAATTCAGATGCTTGGCAATTGTCTCATATTTATGATAGTTGCAGTGTCCCGGGGTCATGTGATCAGCTTTTGCAATCTTCTGACAAATAGACAATGGAAGCCAGATTCACTTTACAGCCATCTGACTAACTTAAGAACGGCAGCGATTTACTTTACAACTGTGACAAGGCAGGTCATAAAAGGGGGCAAATTACATCTGCCAACTGTCTCACTTTGCAACAAAATGGGCCCACACCAACAAAATGATGTTCAACATTGACAAGAGCAAAGTCCTTCACCCAGGTAAAAAAAAACCTGGACACACATACAGCCTGGGAGAAACCCCTCTCACCAGTAGTGACTGTGAAAGAGATCTCGGAGTCTTGGTGGATAATCAACTAAACATGAGCCAACAATGTGCAGCAGCAGCCAAAAAAGTCAATACAATCCTAAGCTGCATCAACAGGGGAATACACTCCAAGACCAAAGAAGTCTTAATACCACTCTACTACGCCCTGGTCAGACCACACCTGGAGTACTGAGTTCAGTTCTGGTCACCACACTTCAAAAAAGACATCGAAACTCTGGAGAAGGTGCAGAAAAGAGCAACCAAAATGATCAGGGGACTAGAAACCAAGACTTACAAAGAGAGACTGCGGGAACTGGGCATGGATAGCCTAGAGAAAAGGAGGGCCAGAGCGGACATGATTGCAGTCTACAAGTATACGAAGGGTTGCCACAGAGAGGAGGAGATCACTTTATTCTCCAGGGCACTGGAGGGCCGGACGAGGAACAACTGCTGGAAGCTGACCAAGGAGAGATTCAACCTGGAAATAAGGAAGAACTTCCTGACGGTCAGAACGATCAACCAGTGGAACAACCTACCAGCGGATGTTGTGAACCCCAATACTCTGGACATTTTTAAGAGGAAATTGGACTGCCATTTGGCTAGGATGCTATAGGGTTCCTGCTTAGGCAGGGGGTTGGACTTGATGACCCGCATGGTCCCTTCCAACTCTAACAATAAATAAAAATAAAAATAAAATAAAATAAAAAAGTTGGCCTCAAATTAGGTCATAAGTCGAGAACTACATATACTCGATGTTTAGCCATCATAGAAGCATGGTAAAAATCTGTTATTATCCTCTTATTGTTGTTTTCTTAAGAGAAAGGGATACCCAACATCCTAAGTTTTACAAAAGACTAGACTTCACATGACTCTGGCGAAAGTCTGGGGCACTCAGCAGAAAATACTTGATAATTCAAGAGATTCTGAGGGTATATTGTTCTTGATTGACTGCATACAGCTTGGAAAACATAGGGACTGTTTTTAGGGAGTTAATTTGCAGAGTTGTTAATAACGATCATAATTAAATCTGTGAAAGCTGAATTTATAACCACCATCTTAGTTGCACAAGAATTGCAGGTAAAAGTAGTACAACAGGAATATTCTACCACTTGCCTACTCCATAGCTTAATAAAACAAGACACTTCCCAATTTTTAGAAGTCACGGATAATTTAGCAACAGCCTTTTCCATTATGAGACCCCACCAACAATGAAAAGACTTGAGCTCTTATGAAAACTATGGTTTGAAAAAGAAAGCAATCATTGAACCACAATATATTACCGGTATCAGATCAGCCCTGAGGGTTATGCATAAGGAGATATGGGAATGATGAAAAGGTATCCAGTAATGTAATGTATTATTGCTGGGGGGGTTTCCCCCACCATATAAAAATGCCTGCTTCAGACCCCAGAATCGTGACTTGGATAATATGTGATTTGACTGGAGTGGGTTTGCCTGTGGTAAGGAATGCTCACCATTCACTCTGTGTCTCAGTCACCAAGCGTATTTCACCGCATCTGACTCTGATTCTGGGGTCGCATTCTCCTGTCTATTTGTAAATATGATTGGCAGCCTTCCTTTCTGTTGATTCCAATGAAGGGGAGGAAGAGGAAGCGTGAGACTTCACTCGCTGTGGCATTTCCACTGCTTAAATATCCCATTCTCAAGGTGAATAACATCCTCTCTGGGTAAAACAATTGTGTTAATATAAAAAGAGGATGTACAAGACATAACACGAGCAGAGACTTTGGCAGAACTTCCTTAGTAAATATTGGAGCTTGCCAAAAGCAACGTTTAGAAGTGGCTTCTTGTAATCCCTGACAGAAAGATAGCAAGTTAATAAAATAATCCCCACTTATGGGATATATATTGTCTTGGGAGAAAATGAGCAGCCTTTCATGTCTCCTGTCACATCCTGAAAATGGTATGGCAGCATAGCGCAATGAATGCTGTCAGGCACCAAATGGCGGAGACTGTCTGGGTGCTAAGACTAATATATGCCACCCTGTCTGAAAGGATTTTGATTTTTCAAAATGTGACTAGGAATGCAGTGATGGTTTGCACATGAACTCCATTGGCACGAAAGGAAAGACAACAATTATTTCCCCCCACCATTCTTTAGTATCTGTTTGCTATTGTTTTGGCACATTATTAGCAACAGCAACAACCTCATCCGGTTAAGAAACTGTTGGGGTTTTATATTTCTGGGAACCAATCCCAGAAGTCTGATGTCTCGTGCTAGAAGACCTGTCACAAATTTATTTATTTTATTTATTTATTGGATTTGTATGCCGCCCCTCTACGCAGACTCAAAGACAAGAAGAGGGATATAGCCTAATTTTAACCAATCATTAAAAAAAAATATTTATATAGGTTGATTAAAGTGAGCAGACTTTTTTAAAAAAAGAGTGGTACTAGAACATTCAGAACATTTTGAAATGCTTTATTCATTGATCTATACTTTTTTTAAAAAAAGGAAATAATTCTTCTAGCCAATGTTTTCATTCACTTTCCCAAATACTGTGCCAACACTGTTAGAAGTAATTCTTTGAAGATAATATCAGAAGACTGTAAATATGGTACTTGCCATGCAGTATTGCAAAACACAGAAAGAACTGCACTGCCAAGGAATTACAGATCAGTTCATATTTAAGACTTTACTGATGCCATAAAAAGCTTTAAAATGTTAACATTTGGAGTGAAATAACTAGCAGTTCTCCTACTGATTTATTTACCCTACTGATTAGTTAAGATTATCCAGGGTAATCATATTGCACCCTCCCCAAACTGTGTATAAAATTCTGGAAGGTACAGTACTTATGGACAGGCATTCTTGACAGTGACACTTTATGTCTGAAATGCTCTTCCCCCTTTATATTGGACTCCTATAACATTATTTAGAAACCTATGGAAGACCCATCTTTGCACCCAGGGCTTACATGCAAGAAGAGAAGTTTATCCAACACAGCCTCTGAGTTTTTGATGAGCTTCTCCATAGTTTTCCAATTAATTCAGATCTGAAGGGTAATTTATTTATTTAACTCTTTATTCTGTGATTATTTTACCCATAACAATTTTTGTAAGCTTCCAGTGACAGACTGAAAACAATGTTGTTCTTTAGACCCAACATTAAAAGACATCGAGTACTTGAGAATGGATTTTTCTGGACGTCATTCCCCATCTCTCTCAGAATCTTGTGTCATCTCATTCTTAACGTTCCAGTCTTATAAACCTGTTAATTGATCAGGAGTGGTTTAGCTGTGGTTGAGAATCTTCACTTATGTACTCTACAGCTACTTGGAGTATGATATTGTTAGAGAATACTGTACTTGGTTTTGGGGGGAAGGCAAACATCTAATTCAAAATGTGAGACAATTTCCACCACCACAAAAGGCCTTCCCACCTTTCATGTGTTTTAAATTAGGGAAATAGAACTGAAAATTGACCTTTCTACCCCTCTCTTTACCCAGCCTGCTCTGTTTATGTGGATGGAGTAGTAGTGCTTTTAATAAATAAGATTGTGGGATATTTTGAGCATAAATTTTCCATCTTCAATCCAATTTGACAATACGTTTTCAGATTTATCAACTCACTTATGATCATGTATAATTCTTCAAGAGATTTTGGGTTGTCAATAAGCCACAAAGTGATGGCAGTTAAGTGCTGAGATCTCAGAATAAAGTTTGGTTCTATTGTTGAAATACATTTTTTTACATTTGCCTCAGTTTCTTTTGTATCCAATTAGCACATAGAGTTGTCCTGGGAAAAGAAAAAGAAAAGGATGTAACAACTTTGGGAACTTTACTGTGCTTTGAAGCACTTGATCTAAAGAGCTGATTCATTCATTTCTGCCCTTCACTAGAATTCAGCTGTGAAAAGGTTAGTTCATTTGGTCATTTCCTTTCCTGCATCACAGATCAGACAAGGTCACTTCCTCAACTAGTCACTGATTAGACTTTATTTCTGCAACTTGTGGGCAATGATTACCTAAATAGTCAATCATTAGATATGGATTACTAACTGGCCTACACAGAAAGTGGGTTCAATTGAAATCAAGTCTATAAAATAAATTATGGCACTACTTCTAGTGAACTAAAAGCCACAATGAAGATTGAAAAAGGTCACGTTGTAAACATTATTAACGTGGGGAATTAATCCAATTTCTGTAGCCACAGAACAGACACTTGGGAGTTTCAAAAGGATGCTTGCCTTTGACAAAGCTTTGAATGAAGCATCCTACTTGAGTAAACAATTACTCAAGAACAAGTTGCAATTGCCACAGGAGACAAAATACTTTAGTAGCTTTTGCCATACAAAGCATGCCAACAAGGTACGTTTTAGTAAGCATTTTTTGTCTTTGAATGAGGTCAGCTGCTTCATCTTTGAGGTCACGAGTCAGGGAGATCTTTTCCTATCTCCATAATAGAGTTTTCTGACTGGGTGGGAAGATATCTGAGGGCCAGATGTGTCGCATGCAGGCCATGCTGGTTCCATGAAGGGGAAAAAGTAACAATATATCATGTGCAGAAGTGGGTTCTTGCTGGTTCAGACCAGTTCTATAGAACCGAGGTGGGAATCTCTCCCTGCTCACAGAACCAGCAGTGATGGCCAGCTGAACACACACCCCCAAACTGGCTTTCTCAGCAGCGCCATCTTGTTTTTCACTTCTGTGCATACGCAGAAGCTGGGTTTTTAGCATAGTGGCATGGGAGGAAGCAAACCAGTAGTGAGGTAAGTTAGGCCCCACCCTTGATCATGGGACAGCAGCCTGATGCCACGAGTTTGACACGCATGCTGTAGTTAGTTCAGATTCCTTTGAAAATGTCACCCAGATTCTACGCAGGTGAATTGCAGTGGCTTTATTCAACGAGCGTAGCCTTTGGTCATGCCCAGAACTTATGGACCCACCAATCTAGAGAACCTAGGCCTTCCTTGACTCATTCAGATGGTGTGATAAACCTTCATTAGATACTTTGCTATGTGAAAGCAATGTGGTGAAGGTCTACCAGAGGGAACCTCTCATAGATAGAGTGTAATCCATACACCTTTGTTGTTCAGCCTTTTCCCTCAATAGTCCAAACCTTCATTTTAACTTCTTATAGTTTTGTACAAATTGAGGAAACAAAACTATGGAATGTTGTAAATATGCCTGTATATCAGCCTAGCTATCAAATATTAGCCTTTTTTTAAAAAGGAAAATAAAAGATCAATAACAGCTGGAAATTATTTTGGATGGAATTAAAAATGGACAAATTGCAAAAAAAAAAAAAGATATAGAGAAAGAATAAACAACGATTAAGCCTAAATCCAAATTACTGTATGTGTTACTTAGATGAAGGGTGGAGAACAGCTAGCCTTAGAGTTGCATGCAGTGTACCAGCAAACATTTGTGATCTCAGGAGCAGCGCAGAGAAAAATAAGCCCCAAATCCAGTTCTTCCTCTCATTTCAGGAGACTGAGAAATTTTAAGAAGAAAATGAAAATGCTAAAAGATACCATTTAATTTCATAAAACTCATGAATCTTGTTTTAAAAAACAAAACCCTGATTCTGAATACTTTGGAGAATGTGGACCTCAACATGTAGTATAAAACCATGTTTAGTCCTCGATCTTAAGCCTGGATCATCATCTCTTCTATTTGAGATGGGCTTCCTGTAACTGTGGTAGTTCACTAAATTGTTGGTTAACCTTACTCAGTACAAGATTCCCAACATCACCAAACAATATGGCAGTTCCTGACTGGATTTGATGATGGCTAAAATTGAAAAATAGGATGATAGCTAGTTAAGGAAGGTCAACAAGGCCTATGAAATGGAAGATTATTTGGATTAAACTCCTGGCTGCTATTTCCTGTCCTATTAGTTCCTGATAGTGACATTGGCAAGTTGTTACTGTTACTGTGTTGAACTTACTTGAGGCAATAAGTCCTTGAGTTAAGGCTAGGAAACATCCTGAATAAATTGGATGCGTTGTGTTAACATACACCTATCTGGCTGGGCCTGAGACAGTTTCATAACATCCAGGACTTTTAGCCAGCATTGATTTCTTAAGCATCATATAGGGGCATTGCTACACACACACACATCCACATTTCAGATTACATATATGCCTAGCAGCACGAGGATTGTATATAATAAAAGCAATTACGTATTTCAAACTGAGTTGACTGGGCCAAGTGCTGTGTGCATAACATGACTGGAGAGGCAGCACCAAGGAGTTTTAAGGTATTCCTAACAAATATTTTTAAATGTATAATTTCTGTTCCAAGCATCAAGGAGTATTAAACATTACCAAGAAAATTACAGCTCATCCAAATCCAGTGTTGGAACACTTTCATGAACTCTAATGCTTCGGTCTGTTCACTTCCTTCTAAACAGAAATTCTCCCCTGGGGAACCCCCCCCCCCCCCAATAGCACTATATAGGCCATACATTGCCCCGGAAGCGGAGCAAAGATGCTGACACAGTGTATGGATTAAAAATAGGGTCACTTTATTAAAATTAACATAAATTTAAATAATGTCAATTTAAATACATAAATTTAAAACCGTAAATTTAAATATTCAAATGTTCAAATTCAACTATAAACAAAGGACCTGCAGAGGCAAAAAACTAACGGGGCGGAAATTCCTGCCAAAACCTTCTTCGGCAACATTGGGCAAAAACTCCTTGCTGAACCAGGTGAAGATAACCACCTTTACCTGGATCCAAGCCAAGCCCCCTGGCGTGTGGGAGGAGCTCACCCTCCAATCCTCGAGGGAAATTGGATCCGGTGAATCCCATGGGCATCCTCTCTCCAATCCCTGACGTTGTTCTAACCTCCAGTTCCTGGAGAGAGGTGGTCCATCACCTTTTAAAAGATGCCCAAAGGAGCATGCACGGTTGCTCCTACTGCCCATTTCCGCCCCTAACCTGCCAACCCCAGTGACCAGAGGGAAGCCTAATTAATACTATAAGGTGCCGCACCCCCTATCCATTCCGTCCGTAACATCAGTGTGGAATAGGTGAAAAAACGGCCACCTCTAAAGGGGAAACCGCAAAAAATTCCTATTCGGCCCCGAAGCGACCTCCTCAGACACACTGTTGACAGCGGAGGGCGGGCGGGTGTTCACTTTGGGATCATCAGGAGGCAAGGAGGAGGTCCTGCTCGGACCGCCCTTAAATAGGGCGATCCAGGACCTCCCCCCGAGCCCAGCATGCAGCGCGCCGACCTGGCGCGCTGCCAAAAGCCAAACTTCCGGTTTCGCCGGAAACTGGAAGTTCGGAGCTCCATGGAGCTCAGAGCAGCGTCCCCTTGCTCCGTGGCAATTTCGTGGCAATTTCATGCATTTGTGGTACAAATGTATATATATTCCCCTCCTTTAAGAGGGGGAAGGCACATAAATTCTCATCTATGAGGGTATGGCATAAAGTTACATGCCACATGTATTTCTCTCTCTTTTTGAGTTTAAGGGAAGGTGAATATACCGTTACGATACTTTCAAGGGTAGCATCTTTGTTTAAAATAATTAGCATGTAATGCTATTTTCCAGAGACTCTATTAAAATGTTTGCTATGAGCAGATATTTCTTCGCTAAATTGCTTATTAGCCTTATTCTGTATAATGCAGTTTTTCATATAAGACGCTTTACTCACTACCGACTGGAGGGGTTAGGAGTGGGAGGCACCGTTTTATGGTGTTTCTCTCCCTACCTCTCTGGTTGGTTACAGTCGGTGGTAGCAGTGGGTCAGAGGTCGATTCATAGGCCTCTCCTTTGTGGGGTTCCTCTCCCCCCCTGCTGTTTAATATCTATATGAAACTGCTGGGTGAGATCATCCGAGGAGATGGAGTGAGTTGTCATCAGTATGCTGATGATACTCAGCTATACATTTCTACCCTGTGTCCATTCAGTGAAGCAGTGGAAGTAATGTGCCAGTGTCTGGAGGCTGTTAGGGCCTGGATGGGTGCTAACAGGCTCAAGCTGAACCCCATCTGTCCACCCATCACCCTGGGGGGGACTTTTGTTCTCCTCAGAGAGGGGTTGCATCCTCCTCGACCCACAGCTGACATTAGAACATCATCTTTCAGCTGTGGCGAGGGGAGCGTTTGCCCAAGTTAGCCTGGTGCAGCAGTTGTGGCCCTATTTGGACAGGGAGTCTCTACTCACAGTCACTCATGCCTTTATCACCTCGACTACTGCAATGCTCTCCACATGGGGCTACATTTGAAGAGCATTCAGAAACTGCAAATTGTGCAGAATGCAGCCGCATGAGCAGTCATAGGCCTGTCCAGACATGTGCATATCTCTTCAACACTCTGCAGTCTGCATTGGCTGCCAATTGGTTTCCAGACACAATTCAAAGTGTTGGTTATGACTTATAAAGCCCTACATGGCATCAGACCAGAATACCTACGGGACCGCCTTCTGCCACATGAATTCCAGTGACTGGTTAGGTCCCACAGAGTTGGCCTTCTTCAAATCCCATCAACTAGACAATGTCGTTTGGCAGGGCCCAGTGGGAGAGTCTTCTCTGTGGGGGCCTCAGCCCTCTGGAATCAGCTCCCCCTGGAGATTCGTACTGCTCCCACATTCCTCACCTTCCGCAAGGGTCTTAAGACTCATTTATGCCACCAGGCTTGGGGCCATTAGACTCTAGCCCTCTGGCTGATGAATGTGTTGAAAGCAAGTTGATTGAATGGGAATGCCAGTTTTTTATGGTTTTCTGGGTTTTTAGATTATAAATTTAATTAATTGGATTAGGACGTTATATTGTTCTGTTGTATGTTGTGGGTGGCATAAAAGTCCAATCAATATCTGAATTAGCAGAACAATGCTAATGCTTATAAGGGGTAGAGTTTTGGGTACTTTAACTGTAACTATTAATTTGCTTTTTTTAAAAGTTACTGGATTAAATCTTCAAAGTGGAATGAATATTCAGAAATGTATGAGTCACATGTGATGCACAAAATCCTATGGCTGGGCCAAATATTAATTTTCTTTTTAATAAAAACCATAATCAAGAAACTAAATCTGTTAATCTAATATTATTTGCCGCTAAAACTGCAAAAAACCCTGTGTTTGCAGAAATATGAACCAAATATATATGCAATATTTTATGTGAACATATTTGTAACAATGAGAAACCAAGAAAAACCAAAACGACAGATCTTCCTGTAACTAGAACACATTGGGTTTTAAAATATGTTCCAAGTTCAACTCATAAACAATGTCAATGAACAAACCCATGGTGAATTTCTTGAGGTCAAGAGTTCAGTTCCATAACTAGGCTCCATGCCAGTTCACCAGATGGATGTCCAATTGATTTAACACAGAAGACAAGATATCAGGAAATCCCAGTAGAAGAATCTTTCTCCCTTCCCTCCCAGTCACCTTCCAAAACTGGAAGGAATCACTGGAAAGGAGGAGAGAGAGAGAGAGAATTCTTGTCTTCGGATAGGAACAAGATGTCCCAAAGAAGAAAAGATTATCCAGAAACAAAAAGTATGAAAAAAGAAACACATCTGCATAAAATCAGTATACACAGTATACATTAATGTACTCTATGTATATAGAGATGAATGTGACTAACATAAAAGTAGAAATACTATACGCTCACTAGAGATTGTGTTATGGAACAGCTGCAGGTATAGTATAAGGGGTGGGCTACTGCCCGGATGGGGGGGGAACACAGTGGGGTAGCGGAAATGGAGCTCCACCGCAGAGCACCCAATTTGCACTGAAAGATGTTGAAAGAAAATGCATAAGCCACGCCCAAAGTGTGGTAGTAAAAATTTTGGTAGCCCTTCACTGTATAGTATATGAATGAACAACTTCAAGGTTCCCTTCTTCTAAAATCTCTGGACTGGATCTGAAACTTCTGAGCACCCTCTATAAAGTCAGGTACATAGTCTCCCTATATCAATGCTTCTCAAATAGTGGGCTGTGTCCCCCCTGGGGTGGGTGGGTGCAGAGCAGGACACCCCCCCACAGGGCACCCCCCCACAGCACCCAAAGCCTCCTTCCACACCATTCACTGTGAGTGCCTGGCAGAGGTGGCACTTATGGGCCAGGCCGGCAACCCCAAAACATTGGCTTGATTAAACTGACTTGACCCCGTGTCAAAACACTAAAATTCCATTGGGGCCCAGATGGGAGAGTTGTGTGTGTGTGTGTGTGTGTGTGTGAAATGTTTTCTTCTTCCCTGGTGGGGGGACGTAACAGAAAATAATTGAGAAGTAGTAACTTGAAGTACATACTAGCTTGAAGTCAGACAAACCAGGATTTGCTGACGATGGGGGCCCTAAATCAACCATTAGCTTGACGGTGTGTATGAATCTCTATGAATGGCAAGTATGTGTGTTGCTGAATTGTTTTTACGAGTTTTAATTAGGGTTTTAGAATTTAGACCGGTTTTTTTTCTTGACTTTTTCTTGTCATTTGTAATTTACACTGTTGTAAGCTGCCTTGAGTCCTTTGGGATTGGGCAGCATAAAGTCTAAACAAACAAACAAACAAATAAAAGTTACAAAAGGTTGTCTTTCTGTATCACTATTTATCCAATTTCCCCCGTCCCCACCCGCGAAAACAAAGCACAGACTGGCTCCACATTTTTCAGATAGGACTCAAAACTAAATGGGTGCTTTGATTATCTTTGACTGGGCTGTGAAAGTTAGTAGGCCTGCGATATTTGATTTAAAAAGAACATCCATTACCTTCCATTATGGGCAAGTAAACACAACAAAGGGCAGTTTTGTGGCAGTTAGCCTCTGATGAAATGGATTATGAGCCATTCAAATTTATGTGATAATAAACATATGAGTCTTTCCAATACCACAAGTAATTTTATTGTTTTTATTGTCAAAGATCATTGCAACTGCATCCCTCTGGTAATAGGAAATGAATGAATTCAACCAAGTGAATGTTCTTAATGCCTGATGTTCTGGAACAAATTCAGACCCTTCAGCCTTTTAGAGTGAGACATTTGATATCTCTTGGGTATAATTTAGAATAACTTAAGCACACAGGTCTTCCTGAAATCAATATTATAAAGGAGTTGTCTACTGGAAGGGTTTTTCTAAAGGGCTTTTTTTTTTTGGTACAGAATTAATGATGATTACCTGTGTTCCTTCCACATAACAGCTATTTGGGAAATTAAATATCTTATTCCAATGCTCCATTTTTTTAAAGTTGATAAATATTTACTTACTTACTTACTTACTTACTTACTTACTTACTTACTTACTTACTTTTCTGCCTGCGTGTCTCAACTGCCTATAATTACAGGGTAATTAGTCCAGAGAGACACACACCACACGATAGGAGGAAAACCAAAAGTCTTTATCAACAGAAAAGCAGAACAAACTCACTTTTTAAATGTCAAAGGGATTTTCTGGTACACACAAGGCACAGGTTAAATGCTATCCAATTGCTCACCCAGTAACTGGGAAATTGAGTCCAATTCCAAAGTCCAGAAACTCGACACACAGTCTTGAACAGGGAAACAGCAAAACCACGATCTTGATGAACTATGAATCAGATAAACTTCCACAAGGCTAAATCAGCAGGCTGCTCTTTTTATCTGTAGCACTAATTACAGCAGCCCCACCCAAACACAGGTGGCCTCACTTATCTCCTGTCATAATCCTTCAGTTGTTCAGAATCCAGGGATGATAAGGAAGATTGATCTCCTCCTGGGCTGTCTGCCAAACTCCCCTCTTCCCTGTCATTCACACTTCCTTGGTCAGAGGAGACTTCGTCAACAGATTCTATCGGGAGCAAAACAGGCCTGTGGCATGTGGATGTTTCCCCCACATCCACCTCCACATTCCTTGGGGCAGGAGCTGGGCCAGAGCTAATCACAACTTACTTACTTACTTACTTACTTACTTACTTACTTACTTACTTACTTACTCATTTGATTTCTATGCTGCCCTTTTCCTGAGATCCAGGGCAGCTCACAGTAAGCAAATACAAAAAAATATAAGAAATCTAATATTAAAATAGTCTAAAAACTTCAATACTAAAAACATATAAGAATCTAACTTAATTTAAATTCTAAAACCCCAATATATTTAAAATCGAATTATCCACACTCATCCTATTACAGTCAGACATAGATCGGGGTAGATGTTAAAATTTCAGTGACCCCAGGCCTATTGGCAGAGTTGCATTTTTAAGGCCTTGCGAAAGAGTGGAAGGGTGGGGGCAGTACGAATCTCCAGGGGGAGTTGATTCCAAAGAGTGGGGGCCGCCACAAAGAAGGTTCTTCCCCTAGACCCCACCAAACAGCATTGCCTGGTTGAAGGGATCTTGAGAAGGGCAACTCTGTGGAACCTGACCAGCTGCTCGGATACATTGGACAGAAGATGGTCCCGTGGGTAATCTGGTCCAATGCCATGTAGGGCAATTGCATGAGAGCTTCATGGGATGGAATAATCTCTTTTAAATGTGCTTAGGCAGAAATCAGTCCACTTAATTTTATCTGAATCATTCTTTCCCAACAATTTATTATATGACACTAAACCAAGAATGGGACATTGAAAAGCGACTAGCTCTATAATAATGAAGCTGAGAAATGAACCCTATTGCCTCTTTCAGTAGCAGTAGGGCTATTCAGCTTCAAGCTTGACCTTCAGGAGTTTGTACAAGTCTTTTACCCCTTCCATTTTTTCCCCATATTGTGAACTGTTCTCTATCTCTTCTCTGCCTGATGAGACAAGAAGTGATGTGGTGCTGCCTCCAACAGGGAAAAGTCAGGCAAAAATCTTCCAGAAGTCAGGCATAGCCTAATACTTCCACTGTATCATCTATATTAGAGAGATAATATGAACTGTCCTTGCTTAGAATGTAAGGATCCTTTTCTTCTAAATATATTTTCTGATGGAGTTAGAGACAAGTCATTGCAGGATGCTAAGATGTCTGACTGCCTTCCCAGTGTTTATTGCTTTTTATACAGGTTTCCAAGCATCTAAAGGTAAAAGAAAGTAACTACAATTTTCCTATCAATGGGAAAAATTCTTCCTTCTCATGTCATATTCAGAAGAATTGTAAACCTAATCCTATTCAACAGAACACTGTGGGATGATATTCTCAGCCCCCCAAAGTTGTATGGCATGCACCACTGTGAGTGAATGACCAGGAGGCTGCTACTGCTGCCCTACTCCAACTAAGCAAACCCTCCTTCTTCCTGATGGGCTGGGATCCCAGAAACAAGAAGCAGAGCCGAGAGATTAGCTGACTGTATTGAGCAATCAGACCCTATTCCATGGCACTGAAACAGCTATGGCATTTTTAAAGAATGATAGGGGCACCTTTTACCTTGGCTGATTTTCAAAAGCTTAAGCAGACATAGCTAGAGATTGAATTGAATTGATTGGTAGGAAATCTCAAGGCTTTAAAGAAGAGGCTTTTTAAGGGAGAGATTGGACAACGGTTTGTCCGAAATGGTATAAGGCTGTGATGGTGCGCTTCCCGCTGGCCAGCTGATGTTGGGGTCTCTGCTGTGCATGTGTGAGGGGGTGCATGTGAGAAATGGGAAGCATGGGGAGGGGGTCATTCATACATGTATAGGGGTAGGGGGTCATGCATGATTGCAACCATGGAGGGGCAGCAGGATGTCACATATGCATTGTATTATAGGTGCAGGCATGCCCACATGCTGTTGCATGTACACACACCTATGGCACAAAACAACAAATAGGTTAGCCATCACTGGTATAAGGTTTCCTGCTTGAGCAGGAAGTTGGACTAGAGGACCTCCAAGGTCCCTTCCAACACTCTTACTCTTCCACACTCTTGTCAAGAAAATACATAAAGATGACCATGATGTCCACAGGTGTAGAGCATGATTTAAATGAGACTTTACTTACTTAAATATAAAACCCTTCCCCCCAGGCCTATACAATTTAAGTATGGTATATTTGTGTGCATTTTTGGTTTTTAATAAGGGTTTTTAGTTATTTTAAATATTAGGTTTGTTATATGTTGTTAGCCGCCCCGAGTCTGCCACAGTGGGCGTGGCTTATGCAAGATGCTCTGCATTTTCTTTCAACATCTTTCAGTGAAAATTGGGTGCTCTGGGGTGGAGCTCCATTTTTGCTACCCCACTGTGTTCTCCCCTGTCCAGGTAGTAGCCCATCCCTGGCCAGATCTAACCCACTTGAATTTTTGTTTTTTGTTTTATATTATATTTTCTGTTATATTAATATTCATAATCGGACGAGAATACCTCTGGGACTGTCTTCTGCCACAGGAATCCCAGCGGCTGATAAAGTCGCACAGAGTTGGCCTTCTCTGGATTCCGTCAACTAAACAATGTCATCTGGCGGGCCCCAGGGGAAGAGCCTTCTCTGTGGTGGCCCCGGCCCTCTGGAATCAACTCCCCCCAGAGATCAGAACTGTCCCCACCCTCCTTGTTTTTCGTAAATTGCTTAAGACCCACCTATATCGCCAGGCCTGGGGGAATTGAGACACCTCCCCCAGGCTTACAGAATTTTATGTATGGTATGCTTGTGTTGTATGGTTTTTTAAATGATGGGTTTTTAGATGCTTTCTTTTAATTATTAGATTTGTTACACTGTATATTGTTTTTATTATTGTTGTTAGCCACCCCGAGTCTACGGAGAGGGGCGGCATACAAATCTAATCAATAAGTAAATAGATAAAATAATAAATAAAACATGATGATTTAATTAGGGTAATTTTTTTGCTGTAAATTCAATAATATACATCTATCTGCCCATGTCTCTTCAACACTCCGTGGTCTGCATTGGCTGCCAATTGGTTTCCGGACTCAATTCAAAGTGTTAGCCCTACATGGCATAGGACCAGATTACCTGCGGGACCGCCTTCTGCCGCACGAATCCCAGCATCCGGTCAGGTCCCACAGAGTTGGCCTTCTCCAAACAATGTTGTTTGGCGGGTCCTAGGGGAAGAGCCTTCTCTGTGGGGGGCCCGGACCTCTGGAATCAACCCCCCCCAGAGATTTGCACCACCTTCACCCTCCTTGCCTTCTGTAAGAACTTGAAAACGCACCTATGTCATCAGGCCTGGGGTCACTAGACCCCAGCCTTTACCCAGTAAATGTATTGAATGTGACAGTATGGATGTGATTGTTCGTTTTTAAATGACTAGTTTTTAAAGACATATTTTTAAAAATAATTATTTTATTAATTGGCTTGGGAATGTTTTATATTGTATCTTTTTTATTGGAATTGTTGTGAGCCGCCAAGTCCACGGAGAGGGGCAGCATATAAGGGGCAGCATATAAGTTAATATAGACCCTTCTATTATGGTTTATACTGAGCCATGTCACCAAAATTAACTGTGGCCAAGCTTACATAACACATTCACACCAAATTAAACATGTAATACATGAAATTAGCTATATTCTTCAGACACCTTCCAGGTAAGTAGATCTTAAGGACTGAGGAAGATGTTGGAGTTCAGAGTTGACCGTACCATACAAACTGCACATTTACTCAAGGAGCAATTATACTTTCTGTCTACTGGCTTGTATTCAGCTGCCTGCCTGCTCAATTTTTCTATGTTTGATAGAAGAGCCAGCTGTACAGAGAACAATGATCCTGTACCCTGGTGTGCAGAATTCATTTCAGCAAGATTTAGCCCACATACTAATGCTGAAAGAAGAATGCCACTACTGTGTATTAAATCTTCCATAGCTCTACAATCATGCTACATTATGGTGAGTAGCAATGCAAGGTTTCCAAGCAGGACATTACTTTGATGATGCAAAGTCCGACTCAGGCAAAACATCTTGAAAAAGTGTTACCGCATCTCACTGAGGCAAACTGCAGCTGCCTTTCAGGAGCCTAATTATATATGTATTTTCTGGGAATAAACAATGTTGTCTTTTCCAAGTTCTGTTTTGTTTGAAGGAAAGAGTGTGCACTTTGTTGCATCCTTCTGAAGAAGTCTTTTAGAAGACTTCTTCAGAAAAATGCAAAGAGAAAGATGTTGTAAGGAAGTTTGCAACATTTTCTGTACCGGAAAGGCTGGAAAGCTACATTTTGTTCCTCTCTCAAATAAGAGCCACACAAAAACTAAAATGTCCTAAAGACATTCTGCCATTTCATGAAATGATAGCCTTGGTTTGGGTTCCTCAGTGTTGACGGCAATTTTCTATGGTAGAGTATATATAAACAAAGCAACTAAGAGTGGAGTTTCTTGTCCTCTCCCCACCCTCTAAAACTGCCAATTGAAGAGACTGAGAAATATGTAAACGTAGGAAGTATAAAAGGAGGGAGATGGCAACCTTTCAAAGCTGCATGCTGTAAACAACCATCTGTTGCACAAATTTCTACGGCTTCTTTAATGCTATGATTGTTTACAAACGACTCATTTTTGAAGCTGTGCCAGAGCTGCATATCGCTTTTGTGCAACTTGGCTAGGAAATGCTCTCCCACACAACTTTGAAGGATCCAAATTGGTCCTTCGGCTGGTGCTATAAATATTTCAGGCATGTAGCTTTAGTGTGAGGAATTTTTAAAAAAATCACACACAAAATTCTGGCTCTCACACTTACTGTCATCCGTGCAACTGCCAACAGCATTATCTTCAGAATAAATCTATGGGAAACAAAGAAGAGACATAAATAAAAATCACAACAAATTCTATGTGTGCATTTTTCAATGTGTCACTTGGATCTTTTTGTGTGTGTCTATGTTTCTCTGTGTCACTCTCGTCTGTCTGTCTGTTTGTCTATCATCTATCTATCTATCTATCTATCTATCTATCTATCTATCTATCTATCTATCTAATCAACTCTCTACTTGGGAATATAAAGGGCTGTTCATAAAAGTGGATATAAACATTTTGTGAATGGAGAAACAGGACATGCCACCACTGTCACCTCTCAGATTTCATGAAACTGAGTTAACTGCAAGTATCCTCATCAGAGTGAGCTTTGAAACAATGAAAAACTCCCTTTGCTTCCTCAAGCCAACCAATCCCATATACCTTTGTCAGTGATGGGTTCACTACCAGTTCACACATGCATGAGCGCATTGCTTCTGTGCATGCACAGAAGCGTCTGAGGCTGGTGGGCAGAGCCTCCCACCACTGTAACTACCAGTTCATAGAACCCTGATAGCAACCCACCACTGACTCCTGTATTGTATTTCTAAAGCAACAACAAAAATCAGTAGTTGTTTCTGAGCAATCTGAGAAAGCACTGTAGCATCACTGCCTACACAGTGCTCAGTGCAATATAAGTGTAACCAATGAACATGTGGAGGCAAGAGCCAGGGAACTGTAGAAACACACAACAGTGATAATGGAAGACTTCAACTAGCTGGATATCAATTGGAAAACTAATTCTGTAGCAAGTGAGAAATCAAATAGGTTCCTAACCAACCTAGATGACAACTTTGTTGTCCAAAAGGTAGAGGAGGGAACTAGAGGGACAGCCATACTGGACTTAATACTTACAAACAGATAAGAAATGACAGAGGGAGTCGAAACTTCAGGAACCTTGGATGAGAGTGACCGTATCATGCTAGAATGCAACATAACACAAACACAAACAATAGAACCCAATGACACCAAAGTCTTAGATTTTAAAAGAACTGACTTTAATAAACTCTGAGAGAAATTGGGAAAAGTTCCTTGGATGGAAGTCCTAAAGGGAAAAACAACCCAAGAATCTTGGGAAACTCTGAAAAATAAAGGCCCAGACCTGTACAATACTGATGAGAAAGAGAAACAAGAAATCCAAGAAGAAACCAGCATGGCTGCACAAAGATCTCTCTGACAAATTGAATGAAAAAAGTACAAGAAATGGGAGGAGGGAAAAATAACTAAGGCAGAATATCAGCAAATAGCCAGAATCTGTAAAGTTGAAGTAAGGAAAGCAAAGGTCTAGAATGAACAAAGTCTTACAACAAAAGTCAAAGGTAATTAAAAAAAGTTTCTTCCAACATATAAATAATAAGAAAATAATCAAGAAAACAGTTGATCCACTAAAGAGAGAAGATGACAAGAAAGTAACAGGCAACAGAGAAAAAGCAGAGCTGCTTAATTCATTCTTTACATTGGTCTTCACACAAAAGGAAACTATAGTCCAGCCTACCAGAAATATAACTGCAAAAACCAGACTAGAAACTAAAGTTAAAATAAGCAAAAAAAAACCAAACCAAAAAACCAAGCAGTAAGAGAACACCTGTCTGAACTTGATGAATAAAAATCACCAGGACTGGATGGATTACACCTGAGAGTACTAAAGGAACTGGCAGATGTCATCTCAGAACTACTAAACCATATATTTCAATGATCCTGGAATACTGGGGAACTACCAGAGGACTGGAAAAGAGCTGATTTGTTTCCCATCTTCAAAAAAAAGAAAAAGAACCAACCCAGGAAACTACAGACCAATCAGCCTAACATCCACACCTGGGAAGATACTGGAAAAGATAATAGAAAAACAGATCTGTCAACACCTAGAAACAAATAAAGTAATAACTAGCAGCCAACATGGGCTTGTTAAAAACAGATCATGCCAAACCAATCTTATTTCATTCTTCAACACTGTGACTAAACTAATAGACCAGTGAAACACTGTGGCCATAATATACCTACACTTCAGCAAGGCATTCGACAAAGTAGACCATAAACTACTTCTTTGTAAACTAGAAAAAAGTGGGATAGACATTTCACTGCAAGATGGATCCATGGTAAACTGTACCCAACGAGAAGTAAGTCCACATGGAGAGAAGTAAGCAGTAGGATACCACAAGGCTCTGTCTTAGTCCCAATACTCTTCAATATCTTTATAAAAGACTTGAGGGAATAGAAGGGGAATTAATGAAATTTGCAAATGATGCTAAACAGGCAGGAATAGCAAACACCCTAGAAGATAGGCTCAGAATCCTGACAGATCTCGATAGACTTGAGCACTGGACTCTAGCCACCCCGAGTCTACGGAGAGGGGCGGCATACAAATCTAAATAATAATAAATAAATAAAATAAATAAACTAACAGAATTAAATTCAATGTAGAAAACATAGAAACATAGAAACATAGAAGTCTGACGGCAGAAAAAGACCCCATGGTCCATCTAGTCTGCCCTTATACTATTTTCTGTATTTTATCTTAGGATGGATATATGTTTATCCCAGGCATGTTTAAATTCAGTTACTGTGGATTTATCTACCACGTCTGCTGGAAGTTTGTTCCAAGGATCTACTACTCTTTCAGTAAAATAATATTTTCTCATGTTGCTTTTGATCTTTCCCCCAACTAACCTCAGATTGTGTCCCCTTGTTCTTGAGTAAAAGTAAAGTCCTACGCATAAGTAAAAAAAAAACACACAAAAGTATACATATAAACTGGGTGAAACCAGGCTTAGTGGTAGTGACTGTGAGAAGGATCTTGGAATCCCAGCAGACAACCAGCTAAACATGAGCTAGTAGTGTGCAGTGGCAGCCAAAAAAAGTCAACACAATCCTAACTTGCATTAACAGGGGGATACAATCTAGATCAATCTAGAGGTACAAATACCACTCTATAAAGCCTTAGTTAGACCACACCTGGAGTATTGCATCCAGTTTTGATCACTACACTATAAAAATGGTATTGAGATTCCAGAAAAAGTGCAGAGGAGAGCAACCAGGGGACTGGAGGCTAAAATGTATGAAGAACAGTTGCAGGAACTGGGCATGGATAGTCCAATGAAAAGAGGGACCAGTGGAGACATGATAGCAGTGTTCCAATATTTGAGGGACTGCCACAGAGAGGAGGGGGTTGAGCTATTCTCCAAAGCACCTGAAGGACAGAAAAGAAATAATGGATGGAAATTGATCAAGGAGAAATTCAACCTAGAAACAAAGAGGAACTTTCTGACAATGAGAACAATCAGCCAATGGAAGGGCTTGCCTTTAGAAGTTGTGGGATCTTAATCACTTGAGACTTTCAAGAAGAGATTGGACTTCCATTTGTCAGAAATGGTGTAGTGTTTCCAGCTTGAGCAGGGGTTTGGACTAGATAGAAACATAGAAGATTGACGGCAGAAAAAGACCTCATGGTCCATCTAGTCTGCCCTTATACTATTTCCTGTATTTTATCTTAGGGTGGATATATGTTTATCCCAGGCATGTTTAAATTCAGTTACTGTGGATTTACCAACCATGTCTGCTGGACGTTTGTTCCAAGCATCTACTACTCTTTCAGTAAAATAATATTTGACCTACAATGACCTACAAGGTCCTTTCCAACTCTGTTAATCTGTAATTTGAAATCTTGCTAAATGTTTTGTGATTGAGAGCATTAGAGCTAGCCAATTATGTACCTACCTACCTACCTACCTACCTAACAGTGGTGGGTTCCTACGGTGCAGTTCAGAGAGCCACACCAGTAGGAACCCACTGATGATGCAATTTTCTGCATTTTGTTCCAGTGTCTCCATGTCAGAAGAAGCTTTCCCACCCGCCCTTGTCTTAATGCTTAATACCTTTATTCTCTTCGGCTGTGTTTCAGCTTGTAATGTGGTCCTGAGCATGTGGGGAAATGAAATTGTGTGGAGAGACGCAAGCACATACGCAGATGTGCACTGGTAACAAAATTCAGCTGAAACCCGCCCCTGCTACCCACCTATCTTCCTACCTACCTACATAATTTGGAGAACTCAAAAGCTCTGTGAGTTTAGAGTTCATGACACCTTGATAACTTTGGCAAATCATGGAAAGCAAAAGAACATTCTAGAATAAGACAATGCCAGACCTCTAGGATTCAAGTATGTCTTAGGGGCATCTTTGTCTGCTTAATAAGAATTGCAAAATACAAGACTGTTAACTTTGAGCAGAGCTCAAAGTCATGTCTGACATATGACGTTAAGATTGACAGATAAAAATGTTGGCCTTACTAATTATCAGATGTTACTAAAACAAACCTCCCTTTGGACTGAATAATTCCTGTTTGGAGCAATTGAAAAGATGCACCCAGATTCTGGTCTAGAGAACAACATATATACTCCAAGCACACATTTTGAGTATGAGTCACAAATTAACAATGGAATGGTTACCTACTTGTTCTGTCGGGCTCTCTGGTACACTCCTCCCAAAAATTCACAGGTACAAATTTCACACACACACACACGTTTGAAAATTCAAAACAATATTCTTTATACCAAAAATGCTAATAAACGAAGCACTCGTTTTGTATAGCAAAGAGCACTCGTCTCCAAACAAACTGGTAATTTGTACAAGTCCCTTATCAGTTCTGTGATAATTAGCTTGCAGCTGTGAGGCAATTCACAGTCCTTCTTCTTTCACAAAGTGAAACACACTTTGCTCTGGTTTAATTTCAAAGCGGGGGAAATCAGCACACAAAAGGTCAAAGTCAGTAAAGCAGCCATGAAACACAACCATCAGATAATCCTCCACAATGGCCAAACCCACAGGTTGCTATTTATAGCAGCCTCACTAATCACCACAGCCCCACCCAACCACAGGTGGCCTCATTTTCTTTGATAATAATCTCTCAGTTGTTGTTGCCTATGCGCATGCGTTGCTGTATCATTAACTCTTGTTCTGAATCCAAGGAGGAGCTCGATAATTGATCTCCTTCTGAGCTGTCTGCCACACTCTCCTCCTCCCTGTCACTCATGTCTTCTTGGTCAGAGGAGCCTTCATCATCAGATTCCACCAAGGGGGGGGGGGCAAAACAGGCCTGCAGCATGTGGATGTTTCCCCCACATCCACAGTCCTTGGGGCAGGAGCTGGGCCAGAGCTAACCACAACACCTACGGTATGACAAGATTAAAGTGAATGTTGATTTCAACAACCATTTTGTTAGATATGCCATTCTAGGAGTTTGGAATAAATATAAAGAAAGGTTTTCTATGAAGGTGCCACAGGAATTTTTTTTTAAAGAAAAGAAATGGTGATGAGGTTGAACAGATGGATATATGGTAAAATAATATCTTTCAACTTGGGTAAGCTCAAGTCTAAGGAGGAGCTAGAATCAAAAAGTCATGTCTGCCATTGGTTTACATATCTACAATTGAAAGAAAGATTCAAATTAAACAAAAAAAATGGATATTGGAAGAAAGGAATATTGGGAAGTTGATAATGTTATTAACCAATGGATGGAAGTGTAATGATAAGATAAGATTAGAATCTGATTAAATATCGAGAATGAGTTAAAATAAAAAATTGAGCAATAAAGTTGAAAGAAAGATATGAAATGGGAAAAGAGATCAGAAAGTTAGAGAATTTAGGAATGACAAAATTAAAAAAAAGTGGGGGGACAAATATATAAATTGAGGAAAGGGGGGAGTACAGCTTAAAATTTAAAGATACAAGAGGCAATGAATATGTCTGGAAGAATTTGGAAGAAAATTGAAAATTAAAGGTGGTAGACCCAGGTGACAAAAATAGGAGGCAAAGAGACAGCATTAGAATAACAGTAGATAAACCTAGAAAAACAAATATATATACACATATATGGATAAAGGAAAAGATATAAGAGTAGCACTGATGCTGGAAGGAAGTCAGGGTTTTGAATTGCTCATGTGTTAACTATAAAATAGATTATGATTGCATATACTCAGGGAAGGACAAGAGGGAGGAAGAGGAAGTTAGCTGCCCCGAGTCTACGGAGAGGGGCGGCATACAAATCTAATAAATTATTATTATTAAATTATTATTAAGGGGAGAGAGGGAGGAGGAATGTAGGAAAGAGGGAGAAAGAGGGAAGAGAGGGAGGAGGGAAGTATTCAAGGAAAATATAGAAGGAAAACAGATGGGAGGTAAAAGTACAAAAGGTTTAAATTTAGGATAGTTGTTTATGTCATTTTGGGCAGAAACGTATAATTATGTTTTGATATTATTTTATATGTATGGATGTTTATTTTAAAGTTGGTGAATTTTTTTAAAAAAATATTTGTAGATGAGTAAGGAAATAAATAATTCCTGAGCCTGATTTTTCTCAAAATCAGAAAAACACTTATGTGAATATGATATTCACAAAGCTGTTTGGATTCATGAGATTTGATGGGCAATAGTTGGACTATTAGTTGGGCTCTTACTAGCATATCCCATCTCTGACCCAGTAGCTGGCTTTTGCTGAATAAGTACCAAAGTATTTTTTTAATTTTAAAAAAATTCAAAAGATAGATTGCACCTTCTTCATGTAAATGTTCAAGAGCAGTCCCATTTTTAGCAGAACCTTAGTCAAGCTAAAATTGGAGCCTGAATAAATCTACTGCATTGTCAAACCAAGTAAATGTCCAGTCAACAAAGCAGTGGAAGTGATGTGCCAGTGTCTGGAGACTGTTGGGGCCTGGATGGGTGTCAACAGACTCAAACTCAACCCTGATAAGACGGAGTGGCTGTGGGTTTTGCCTCCCAAGGACAATTCTATCTGTCCATCCATCACCCTAGGGGGGGAATTACTGACTCCCTCAGAGAGGGTCCGCAACTTGGGCGTCCTCCTCGATCCACAGCTCACATTAGAGAAACATCTTTCAGCTGTGGCGAGGAGGGCGTTTGCCCAGGTTCGCCTGGTGCACCAGTTGCAGCCCTATTTGGACTGGGAGTCACTGCTCACAGTCACTGATGTCCTCATCAACTCGAGGTTCGACTACTGTAATGCTCTCTACATGGGGCTACCTTTGAAGAGTGTTCGGAAACTTCAGATCGTGCAGAATGCAGCTGCAAGAGCAATCATGGGCTTCCCCAGGTATGCCCATGTTACTCCAACACTCCGCAGTCTGCATTGGTTGCCGATCAGTTTCTGGTCACAATTCAGAGTGTTGGTTATGACCTATAAAGCCCTTCATGGCACCGGACCAGGATATCTGCGAGACCGCCTTCTGCCGCATGAATCCCAGCAGCCGGTTAGGTCCCACAGAGTTGGCCTTCTCTGGGCCCCATCGACTAAACAATGTCATCTGGTGGGACCCTGGGGATGAGCCTTCTCTGTGGCGGCCCCGACCCTCTGGAACTAGCTCCCCTCAGAGATCAGGACTGCCCCCACCCTCCTTGCCTTTCGTAAACTTCTTAAAACCCACCTCTGCCCTCAGGCATGGGGGAACTGAGACATCCCCCCCCCTTGCCTATGTAGCTGTTTGTATGATATGTTTGTGTGTATGCTTTTTTATATACAGGGGTTTTTAGGCCTTTTAATGTAAAATTGTTATTTTAAACTTTAATATTATATTTGTTACTGTACAGTGATCCCCCGGGTATCGCGACCCCGATCATTGCGAAACGGCTATATCGCGAGTTTTCAACCCGGAAGTAACACCATCTGCACGCATGCGTAGATGGTGGAGTTTGCGTTCCGGCAGATCAGCTGCTGGGCGGCCGAAGGAACGTTCCCTGGGTCTTCCCGCCGGCATGGGGGGCTTCCTAGCACCCCCCAAACCCGGGTTGGGGGCTGGGGGGGGTGGTGCTAGGAAGCTCCCATTGTTGGCAGAGACCTTTTAAAACACCCGCCCGGCTTCCAAACTGAGTCCTGAAGCCAAGCGCAGAAGTTCGCCTTTGGCGCTTGGCTTTAGGGCTCAGTTTGGAAGCCGCGCGGGTGTTTTAAAAGGTCTCCGCCAACAATGGGAGCTTCCTAGCACCCCCCCGAGCCCCCAACCCGGGTTTGGGGGGTGCTAGGAAGCTCCCCATGTTGGCAGCGACGTTTTAAAAACACCCGCGCGGCTTCCAAACTGAGCCCTAAAGCCAAGCGCCAAAGGCGAACTTCTGCGCTTGGCTTCAGGACTCAGTTTGGAAGCCGCGCGAGTGTTTTAACAGGTCTCCGCCAACATGGGGAGCTTCCTAGCACCCCCCCGAGCCCCCAACCCGGGTTTGGGGGGTGCTAGGAAGCTCCCATTGTTGGCGGAGACCTTTTAAAACACTCGCGCGGCTTCCAAACTGAGTCCTGAAGCCAAGCGCCAAAGGCGAACTTCTGCGCTTGGCTTCAGGACTCAGTTTGGAAGCCGCGCGAGTGTTTTAACAGGTCTCCGCCAACATGGGGAGCTTCCTAGCACCCCCCCCAGCCCCCAACCCGGGTTTGGGGGGTGCTAGGAAGCTCCCATTGTTGGCGGAGACCTTTTAAAACACCTGCGCGGCTTCCAAACTGAGTCCTGAAGCCAAGCGCCAAAGGCGAACTTCTGCGCTTGGCTTCAGGACTCAGTTTGGAAGCCGCGCGGGTGTTTTAAAAGGTCTCCGCCAACAATGGGAGCTTCCTAGCACCCCCCAAACCCGGGTTGGGGGCTCGGGGGGGGGGTGCTAGGAAGCTCCCCATGTTGGCGGAGACCTGTTAAAACACTCGCGCGGCTTCCAAACTGAGTCCTGAAGCCAAGCGCAGAAGTTCGCCTTTGGCGCTTGGCTTCAGGACTCAGTTTGGAAGCCGCGCGAGTGTTTTAAAAGGTCTCCGCCAACAATGGGATCTTCCTAGCACCCCCCAAACCCGGGTTGGGGGCTCGGAGGGGGTGCTAGGAAGCTCCCCATGTTGGCGGAGACCTGTTAAAACACTCGCGCGGCTTCCAAACTGAGTCCTGAAGCCAAGCGCAGAAGTTCGCCTTTGGCGCTTGGCTTCAGGACTCAGTTTGGAAGCCGCGCGGGTGTTTTAAAAGGTCTCCGCCAACAATGGGAGCTTCCTAGCACCCCCCAAACCCGGGTTGGGGGCTTGGGGGGGGTGCTAGGAAGCTCCCCATGTTGGCGGAGACCTGTTAAAACACTCGCGCGGCTTCCAAACTGAGTCCTGAAGCCAAGCGCAGAAGTTCGCCTTTGGCGCTTGGCTTCAGGACTCAGTTTGGAAGCCGCGCGAGTGTTTTAAAAGGTCTCCGCCAACAATGGGATCTTCCTAGCACCCCCCAAACCCGGGTTGGGGGCTCGGGGGGGGTGCTAGGAAGCTCCCCATGTTGGCGGAGACCTGTTAAAACACTCGCGCGGCTTCCAAACTGAGTCCTGAAGCCAAGCGCCAAAGGCGAACTTCTGCACTTGGCTTCAGGACTCAGTTTGGAAGCCGCGCGAGTGTTTTAAAAGGTCTCCGCCAACAATGGGAGCTTCCTAGCACCCCCCCAAACCCGGGTTGGGGGCTGGGGGGGGTGCTAGGAAGCTCCCCATGTTGGCGGAGACCTGTTAAAACACTCGCGCGGCTTCCAAACTGAGTCCTGAAGCCAAGCGCAGAAGTTCGCCTTTGGCGCTTGGCTTCAGGACTCAGTTTGGAAGCCGCGCGGGTGTTTTAAAAGGTCTCCGCCAACAATGGGAGCTTCCTAGCACCCCCCAAACCCGGGTTGGGGGCTCGGGGGGGGGGGTGCTAGGAAGCTCCCCATGTTGGCGGAGACCTGTTAAAACACTCGCGCGGCTTCCAAACTGAGTCCTGAAGCCAAGCCAGAAGTTCGCCTTTGGCGCTTGGCTTCAGGACTCAGTTTGGAAGCCGCGCGAGTGTTTTAAAAGGTCTCCGCCAACAATGGGATCTTCCTAGCACCCCCCAAACCCGGGTTGGGGGCTCGGGGGGGTGCTAGGAAGCTCCCCATGTTGGCGGAGACCTGTTAAAACACTCGCGCGGCTTCCAAACTGAGTCCTGAAGCCAAGCGCAGAAGTTCGCCTTTGGCGCTTGGCTTCAGGACTCAGTTTGGAAGCCGCGCGGGTGTTTTAAAAGGTCTCCGCCAACAATGGGAGCTTCCTAGCACCCCCCAAACCCGGGTTGGGGGCTCGGGGGGGGGGTGCTAGGAAGCTCCCCATGTTGGCGGAGACCTGTTAAAACACTCGCGCGGCTTCCAAACTGAGTCCTGAAGCCAAGCGCAGAAGTTCGCCTTTGGCGCTTGGCTTCAGGACTCAGTTTGGAAGCCGTGCGAGTGTTTTAAAAGGTCTCCGCCAACAATGGGATCTTCCTAGCACCCCCCAAACCCGGGTTGGGGGCTCGGGGGGGGTGCTAGGAAGCTCCCCATGTTGGCGGAGACCTGTTAAAACACTCGCGCGGCTTCCAAACTGAGTCCTGAAGCCAAGCGCAGAAGTTCGCCTTTGGCGCTTGGCTTCAGGACTCAGTTTGGAAGCCGCGCGAGTGTTTTAAAAGGTCTCCGCCAACAATGGGATCTTCCTAGCACCCCCCAAACCCGGGTTGGGGGCTCGGGGGGGGGTGCTAGGAAGCTCCCCATGTTGGCGGAGACCTGTTAAAACACTCGCGCGGCTTCCAAACTGAGTCCTGAAGCCAAGCGCAGAAGTTCGCCTTTGGCGCTTGGCTTTAGGGCTCAGTTTGGAAGCCGCGCGGGTGTTTTAAAACGTCGCTGCCAACATGGGGAGCTTCCTAGCACCCCCCAAACCCGTGTTGGGGGCTCGGGAGGGTGCTAGGAAGCTCCCCATGTTGGCGGAGACCTGTTAAAACACTCGTGCGGCTTCCAAACTGAGTCCTGAAGCCAAGCGCAGAAGTTCGCCTTTGGCGCTTGGCTTTAGGGCTCAGTTTGTAAGCCGCGCGGGTGTTTTAAAACCCCAATCTTCGGCTCCTCGCTGCTGCGGCGGAAGTAAAAACACCATCTGCGCATGCGCAGATGGTGTTTTTACTTCCGCAGCGCTACTTCGCGAAAACCCGATCATTGCGAGGGGTCCTGGAACGGAACCCTCGCAATGATCGGGGGATCACTGTATATTGTTTTTATCACTGCTGTGAGCCGCCACGAGTCTGCGGAGAGGGGCGGCATACAAATCTAATTAATAGTAATAGTAATAGTAATAGTAATAGTAATAGTAATAGTAATAGTAATAGTAATAGTAATAGTAATAGTAATAGTAATAGTAATAGTAATAGTAATAGTAATAGTAATAGTAATAGTAATAGTAATAGTAATAGTAATAGTAATAGTAATAGTAATAAATGGTTAAATGGCATTACAAAATATCAAAACCAAGCAGATAAAGAAGCTAGAAAAAAGCCTGGATTTTTATTCATAGGATAAACCTGTTATGTTCATTCTAGTAACAACGATTTGGCTGGCACAAACTGACGGAGCATATATTCTCTTTCCATGGAAAAATGGTTAAACCATTTTGATAGGAATCCTCCCTGCGTTCCAGAAACTTTTCAGGATCACTTATTTAAAAAGCCAAATAAATAACTTTAAAACCCCAGAGTTAAAGCTTAATCCATATTCTACTGCCTGATCAAACATTAACCAGCCATTCTGAAAGTGGAAAGCTGAGGTGGCTGCCAAGAGACGCTGGTTAATACACGTTCCATGAATCATTCCACCAGCTCATCAGCTCATTATCCAAAGAAAGCCCTTGGCAAATTGACACAGAGAAGGGTGGTGGGGATGAAGAAGGGTGGAAGTAGAACGTGACTCATGTCTCCAGCAGTCACCACCAGGTTATGGAAACTGTTGTCAAGGAAAGCTCAAGGAGGCCATAAAGCATTCACTGGAGCGAAGAGAACAGTGGTGATGTTAGATTGTAGGGTGCGTCCTGTGAACAAATATATTGGTCCATTCCAGTCTATTTTAACATCCAAACTTTCCCAATCCCAAAACGCCCAAGGAGGAAATAGGAGTCTCTCTCTCCCTCCCTCCCTCCCTCTCTCTCTGTCTCTTTGTGTGTGTTTGTGTGTGTGTGTAGACTTGTTTCAGGTTGAATGATAGCCAACATTCAGTCATGCCATGTCAACTTGTGCCAAGGCTTGTTGGAATTGCAGGGATTGTGCATTTCAGAGGCAACAGCAGTGGCCTGAATATTTCGAGGATCTTACATTAGGGGTTTAATTTTATTAGTGCTGAAAACTCTGGCATTCTGGCGACATAAAGAAAAACTGGCAAAATAGCATCATCAGTTGGAATGTTCTTTTATATGGAATGGGGGAGAACAGGAAAAAGCCCACCATTGCTCATTTTTCTTTACAATTAAATGCTGTCGATGTAGCACAAGCTGGAAGGCCATCTCTCATTTTGTTTTAACTTAGATTACTCCTCATAGAATGAGTTAGATTTTGTGGCCTTTCTTCCAGTGATTACTATGGTCTTTAAAGCCTAAATTATTAAGACATGGTATACCTGGGGGGCGGAGAGAGAAACCCATCATCACTCTCCTGCCTGGACAGGAGCTTCAGTTATTTGAGAAAGATTTCCTCTGAATTTCTGTAGATTTTTGCCTGAGCTTTTCTGGCCTACATGAAGCTCAAGTTGTCCATTGAAACAAACAATCTGTACTGCTTTTTAAAATATAAATAAATGGACTACATAAAAAGAGGCTGAGGCAAACCTTTAGGGGATTATGTTTCCTCTTTTTTTTCTGCCAGCATGTGTTAGGACCTTTAAGTAGGTCGTAAGGGCAATATATGGTTGACTAATCAGCAAACATCTGATATCATTTTCCAGCCCTTAAACTGCCAACTTGCTTTGACTGTTAGTAGTCCAGATTCTTGTAGAGTGCATGAGCTTGCAATAAACATTTTTATGTATTTTAATCTGCCTGGACTTCCTGATTTCACTGCTCTTGGCATGTACAGTATAATATTACTAGACTGTGTAAGAGAATTTGTTAAGGGTTAGGAAGGGAGGGAGGGAGGAAAAAAGGGAGGAAAGAAGGGAGGGAGGGAGGGAGGGAGGAAGGAAGGAAAGTCAGCAATTCTGCTGGATATTATGCTATTTATTTATTTATTTATTTATCGATCGATCGATCGATCGATCGATCGATAGATAGATAGATAGATAGATAGATAGATAGATAGATAGATAGATAGATAGATAGATACCGGTAGATATAGATATAGATATAGATATAGATATAGATATATAGACTGCCCTTCTCTGGAGACTCAGGGTGGAGTTTTTCATGAAACAAGTAACTTCTGAGCAGGACTTCCAATAAACCTGTCTGTGAAGGTTCCAATATTTTCCAACCAATGTACTCCCTCTTCAATTTCAGGCGCACGATTGCTGAGTGTAACCAGGAATCATTTTGCCAAATGAATAAGTCCTATAAATAACAGTAATAAAAAATTGAGATGACTGCATTGCCTTGGCATACACAAGCAAACCATTGATCAGCTTCCTAACCATAAGCAAGATGATAGTAGAGGAGAGTGCCTAGGGAAAAGACAGGTGTGCCTGCCCTAGCTTGAAATCTGAGTTGATGAGAGATAAAACAATACCATAAAGATATGGTATTCAATAACAATGGCCCATGTTCATACTAAGGCTATGAACATATTGTGCAAATCAGAATTGACAAAATAGGCTATGTTAAAATAGAATATATATATATATATATATATATATATATATATATATATATATATATATATATTTGTTTTCGTAATATATATATCAATGAATGAAAATTAAAGTGTGTTTAACATGATAGGCTATAATAATATAATGTAATGTAATGTAATAAATATAATATAATATAATGTAATGTAATAAATATAATATAATATAATATAATTAATATAATATAATATAATATAATATAATACAATACAATACAATACAATACAATACAATACAATATAATATAATATAATATAATAATATCAGAGTTGGAAGGGACCTTGGAGATCTTTTAGTCTAACCTCCTGTTTAGTCAAGAAACCCTACACCCAGGGGTGGGCTACTGCCTGGCTGGGGAGGAACACAGTGGGATAGCGAAAATGGAGCTCCACCCCAGAGCACCCAATTTTCACTGAAAGATGTTGAAAGAAAATGCAGGGTGTCCTACATAAGCCACGCCCACAGTGTGGTAGTAAAAAATTTGGTAGCCCTTCACCGCCTACACCACTTCAGACAAATGGATTAATTAATCCATCCAGTCCTCCGAGAGGGGCAGCAAACAAATCCAATAAATAAATACATAAAATAAATAAATAGTTATCCAACATCTTCTTTAAAAACTTCCAGTTTGGGAGCATTCACAGCTTCTGGAAGCAAGTTGTTCCACTGATTAATTGTTCTAAAGATTATAAAGATTTCTTTCAGGATACTTTAGGGCTGATCTATTTATGGTTGAAGTTGCAACTTTCTTCTTTTTATCTAGTGGAGTCTGATGAAAACATGTTTTGAATGATATAAAAATAATTGAATTATTAATTAAAAATAATTCAATTACTTTTAAATTGCTTAATTACAGCATATTGTATAATTGGGAGAGTTTATTTTTGTTGTCCTGTCTCATAGTCCCTTGGAAACGTCTGGATGGCTCACAGAGACAGAACATTTGGTGTATTTATTCATGCATTTTGTCTCTGTCTGCATCTACTCTTGGCATGCCCACTTAAGACTGAATGTGATCCTCAGCTCTGAAAAGCTAGGCCCATGCCTAATGCAGTAAAGCAAAACAAGCTATGCAATGTTTTGTTCATATGTTTTGTCTCTATGGCCCATTCATATTCATGGGCACAAGAGTTATGGGGCACATATCAACTGTCACTCCTACTATATTACATAGGGTCTTGGATCCTACCGGTATGTAGGTCATATTTTAGTCTTAGATATAAAGCTGTAGTGTACTGTGGCCATATTTCTTTTTTCTCTCAATGGCACTTTCCCACATTTACAGAAAGCTGCTATGGACAAGCCAAATCTTGTAACAGCAATTCAGACATTGCTGAATAGTAGCTCCAGGCGAACCTCTGTTTCTTTCTAGCCGAATTTCTTCTCCCAATGTTTTTTCTCCACATGCGTGGTGATTCATTGCCAGATAAATTGCAGCTGTATGCACATTTGGGCTTGAAGAAGTTTTCTTTCAGTGGAAAAATTGTAGGATTAACTTGTGACGAGGAGAACAAATTTCAGTTTATTGGATCCTGATAGTCCTATTTCAAGTCTAGAGCTGCTTTTTTGAGTCACATAAAGCATCTCAGTGGAGTCATTCACCTACAGTACCCACACCCCAAAACAGCCTAATCATCTCTTTACAAAACAGCCTAATCATCTCTCCATATGAAAATAGACGGAATGTGCAATAAGATTAGTAATATTTACGTCCATGTTTCCCAGGTCTAGCATTTCCTGATCTGTCCTCTGGCAATGGCCATCTGCTTTTCTTTAAATCCACCCAAGGGTGGTTTCCTCCCAGTTCGGACCAGATTACCTGAACCAGTAGCGACCCACTGGTGACATCACATAACTGGATCGGCCAGTGTCAGTCCGTGCACACCGCCATCTTGGTTTTTTTCTTCAGCTGCTTGAAAAAGAACCTTCCCGCCGACCTCCGGGTTAATTCTGACCTTTATTTTTTTCACCTGAGGCACAGCTCATCAGCTCCTCAGCTGTGTTTTGGGCTGATTCCAGCTCCTGAGCATGTGCGGAAGCCAAATTTTATGAGGGGATGCATGTGAGTGGAGTGGAGTGCACGTGTGCAAAACACCACAATACAAACCGGTGGGGAAGAGGGGTTTCCAAAGAGAAGGAGGATCTGAACCTTCTAAAGTGTTGGTTTCAAAATGCTCCTGTGAGCATGGACCAAGTCATCTCTGCCCTGGTTAAGTAACATCGCTATCATCCGGTCTCAGGTTTGTTCAGTTTAGATTATGTTAGTTCAGTGGTTTTGAATTTACTTTGCTAAATTTGCTGTAGTGTTTTAAGATTGTTGCAACCGATCAGAATGTATTTTTTAATTCCTAGGACAATACATTGCTAAGAAGAAACAGAGCGATCATTACATCTTTTGTCCTTTTGCAAAAGAACCAAAGGACGACAGATTCACACTCTCAATTATATATGGGTCCATGTAGAACAGGGGTGTCAAACTTGATTTCATGGAGGACCGCATCAAGGTTCTGTTTGTCCTTGAAAAGCTGGGTGGATGTGGCCAGCTCAACAACATTCATGTGTGTGTTTGTGTGTGAGAGAGAGAGAGGGTGGGTGGGAGAATATCCCACTACCTTTGGAGTCATCAACTACCTTTGTATTGAAATAAAGTAATTGCCTCAACAACACATGGGAAATGTAAAAGAGGTGATAAATCACTGTTGGAGAACCTGCCAGAGGGAGAGATGAGATCTCATCACTTGTTGCACTTGTTGTTGGATTTAATCATATTCCTGAAGGTCTGCATAAAAAGCAGAAGGTGTAATTGCAGAAAGGTGTAAATTCTCATCCCAGTAGTGAAGAAAGGGAGATCACAACTAACCTTTGACTTTACATTCTGGATTAGGAATGCTGGAAATTACATTTCCAAAGCAATTGGGATTAATTCGGTTCAGCCAAAGCTGTTCAGTATAGGTACAGTAACCCTATCCTAAAGGTCATACTGTACAGAAATCAACCCTCAGTATGTTTTTTTCTTTTTAATCCAAAAGTGTCCTCTACTCTACTTAAATATGTTAAAGGGTTAAATAAGGTCCAGGAGGGAAGTGAACACAAGAACAAGGGGAAACAATCTGAAGTTAGTTGGGGGAAAGATCAAAAGCAACATGAGAAAACATTATTTTACTGAAAGAGTAGTAGGTCCTTGGAACAAACTTCCAGCAGACGTGGTCGGTAAATCCACAGTAACTGAATTTAAACATGCCTGGGATAAACATATATCCATCCTAAGATAAAATACAGGAAATAGTATAAGGGCAGACTAGATGGACCATGAGGTCTTTTTCTGCCGTCAGTCTTCTATGTTTCTATGTTTCTACTCTTTTTTTGGAAATTTAATTCTCCTATAGAATCAGCTTTTGCTCTTTCATTTCATTCTAGATTTTGCCTTTGAAATTTGTATAGTGTTTTTCACAATTGCTGATTAGCAGGACTGCTAGGATTGTCTCTTTTTAATTTTACATTTCTCCATTACCCTGCAGGTCCACAATATTCTGTAAAAGCTTTCTTTGGGCACCAGTAGATTTGAATTCTGTGAGAAAAGAACTGTTGTCTCGAAAGGTTTCCACAAGGGGAAAAAAAGAGAATCGAGCAGTAAACAATACTCTAATCAAGGAACTATTAAGGAGAAAACAACACCTCCACCAACAGGGAAAGTTACTATTTATAAACAAGGAGCAAACTCCACTTTCTGCTACAACTGAAGAAGGTACCTAGATAGGCAATGAAATGTCTGCAGACAACACCCAAGCTCAAAGGGTGCAAAGTACTCCATAAAACCCCAAAAGGATGGGAGTTGTCTTTTTAAAGGTTACATGTTCCAGTTTTATTATATTTTCTTGATGAGATACAGCCTAAACTGGGTCATATCCTAGAACAGTGATGGTGAACCTTTTTTCTCTGGGGTGCCGAAAGAGCGTGTGCGTGTGCTATTGCATATGCGTGAATGCCCGCACCCATAATTCAATGCCTGGGGAGGTCAAAAACAGCTTCCCCCACCCCCCAGAGGCCCTCTGAAGGCTGGAAACGTTCTGTTTCCCAACTTTTGGTAGGAGAAGTAGGTTTGTGTTTCACCCTCCCCAGGCTCCAAAGGATTCCCTGGAGCCGGGGAAGGGTAAAAACACTCTCCCCCATCCTCCTTGAGGCTCCCTGGAAGCCAAAAATGCCCTCCAAGAGACTCTATGCAAGCCAAAAATCAGCTGGCCAGCACACACATACATGTGGGAACTGAACTAGGGCAATGGCTCGTGTGCCAGCGGATATGGCTCCACATGCCATCAGTGGCACTCATGCCATAGGTTCGCCATCACTGTCCTAGAACATATAAGACCAGGGTCAAACAGAGGCTCCACATAATTTTGATTCTAAAAGTTTGGCTACAAGGTTAACCAATGGACATAAAATGCCAGGTTTGCTTTGAGAAATCATGGCTCTAACACAGAGGCTGCACTGAAAATCCACAAGGAATGTGAAATGTAATTAAATTCTGTAACATAATTAAAAGACCACAAATGAGATTCTTCCAGTGGAATGTAAATAGAGGACAGACCAACAGAAAGCCATCTGACTTCAAAGGGAGAGAAATATTTCCTATCCAGCACAGTTAATCATTTGTATCCATAGATGGCTCATCAATAAAAGTACATCCAGGTAGATTTATGCAAATTCCTTTATACACATGAAACCCAGGCATGAGAAATAAACTAAAAAACAGATGAATAATAAAAACAATTCCAGATGAATTCTTTTTACAATTCTCACATTGATCACTGTCACTGTCTGCTCGTCTTTCAAAGGTTATTTTTGTTGCCTTGTAGAACTCGGTTATATCCTCTAGTGCAGGGGTCCAGAAACCTGGTGACTTTAAGACTTGTAGACTTCAACTCCCAGAATTCTCCAGCCAGCTATTGATTGGTTTATTTTATTTGTCAAGTACGTATTTGTGATATACATAGATATAGCATTGCTTGTATACATTAGATGGATACTGATAGGAGGCAACAATTGGACAAGGATGGTAGGCACGCTGGTCTGTTTATGCAGACCCCTTACTGTGCTCTACCCTAGTGGCATATTTTTTTCCTCTTTACATTTTGGAAATTTCACACAAACTTTTAAAATGTGAAGTCTAAATCTACATTTTTGTTTGTTTAAAGCCGTAGGAAGCTCTTCTCTTATTTAACAACCTAGCATGCATCTCTTTTAGTGTTATGTGTATATTTTCTATCTTGATTTTTCAAGATTATTTTTCATGACTCCATTTTTTATCAGGCTTATCCACCTCCTGTGACTTTGCCATATTGTGACAGTTTCTCTTCCTATTGTCCTTTGTATGTTATGTATAGTTTTGCATTTGACTATTACTACAGTAGAACACTATATAATAATAATAATTTAATAATAATAGTTTATTAGATTTGCATGCCGCCCCTCTCCGTAGACTCAGGGCAGCTCACAACAATAATAAAAACAATATACAGTGTAACAAATCTAATAATTAAAAGAAAGCATCTAAAAACCCGTCATTTTAAAAAACATACAACACAAGCATACCATACATAAAACTCTGTAAGCCTGGGGGAAGTGTCTCAATTCCCCCATGCCTGGCGATATAGGTGGGTCTTAAGCAATTTACGAAAAACAAGGAGGGTGGGGGCAGTTCTGATCTCTGGGGGGGAGTTGATTCCAGAGGGCCGGGGCTGCCACAGAGAAGGCTCTTCCCCTGGGGCCCACCAGATGACATTGTTTAGTCGATGGAATCCAGAGAAGGCCAACTCTGTGGGACTTTATCAGCCGCTGGGATTTGTGCGGCAGAAGACAGTCCTGGAGGTATTCTGGTCCGATTATGAATATTAATATAATAGAAAATATAATATAAAACAAAAAGCAAAAATTCAAGTGGGTTAGATCTGGACAGTGGGGAATGGATTGGGGTAGCAAAAATGGAGCTCCACCCCAGAGCACCCAATTTTCAGTGAAAGATGTTGAAAGAAAATACAGAGCATTCTGCATAAGCCACGCCCACAGTGTGGTAGTAAAATTTTTGGTAGCCCTTTACTGGGTCTGGCCCACAGGCCACCCTGGAAACAGTGAAGGACTGGTCCGCAGTGCCTCTGCCAGTGAAAATGCAGCCCTCCCGAGCTCCATTTTCACTGCCAGAGGATTGCAGGAGGCTGTCACAGCCAAAAATGGAGCTCAGGAGCATATTTTATCTGGCAGAGCACTTGGGCCACCATAGGAGCCCCCAACGTGAGTGACATGTTGGGGGCTCACCCACCCCAGCCTCCCAAGGTCAAACACAACCCTGATGAAGCCCTCAATGAAATCGAGTTTGACACCCCTATTATAAAAGTATTAATAAGTAGCAGAATGTCAGGTATTAATACTTGGAATCTGGATTCTGTGAGTTTCAACAACTATAACAAATATGGGGATCAGGTAACAGGGGCTAAGGTGCATGATACAAGAAGCACAGAACTTGAGAGTTACCAGATAATCAACAACTAACTTTTATTATTTATTTATTTATTATTATTTATTCATTTGGCCTCTTAGGAACCTGGAGAGGTCAATCATGGAGAGTTTAAATTCTGCTCACTGATGATTTCTTAGCCCAGTACATTATTCTGATTCAATTGTGCTGAATAAGTTAGGGTGAATAAGTAAGTGGTTTACTAACATCCACATACAAAGTCTATTTGACTTCCTCTGGTTATCTTATTTTCAGGCATGACCGGCTAGTTTATTTTAATAATGTTTAACTATCTTTCACTACTTGACAAAAAGGCTTCATGTCTGAAAGTCATAAACAAGTATTGTTTCAAAAGAAGTACTGAACTTCCCCCATGGCTTTTGTGGTGTGCTTTGAGAGAAAGTAAAACATTTATTTGTTCTCGGTGAGCCACACATACATTAATTTTAAAAACAAATGTACCGTAAGTTGAATTTGTAAACAACTGAAATCATCCACAGTTCTTCATGGATTATTTCACATGCCGCTATCTTGCTGTAAACTATATTACAACTTCCTTTTTTCCCTATAAACACTGGCTTTCTTGAAGCCCTTCCTTCCTTCTCTTTAAATTTAGGAGATGAACCCTGTTTACACTCCCAAGAACATACAGTACTTGCTTAGTTTATTTAATTTATATATCATGATATCTACCCAGCAGTCCAGCTAATTGTTCCCTACTGTTAAAATTTGGCTTGCTTTTGGCAAGCAATCATCTGTATCCACACTGAAGAAAGATGCCAACTAATTATATCCATCACTGTCAGGGATAAGAACAAAAGCAATTCCTGTTGTTATTTTGGCTTGGCCACAATTTGGTTAAAGTTTGGCATTTGCTATTACATTTTGAACAGATTTTATACATGATTTCCTTTCCGCTTGCTGCTTTCATATGATATCTTGCTTGTAGTAATGACAAATCTTATTATGCCTGGTCTTTTATTTTCTTTCCCTATTTTCTGTGGCCAGAATAAGCACAGCTGGCTTGGGTGGCTTGGGGTTGGTGGTGGTGGTGGGAGTTAATGAACCAGATAGATACATTATGTCTTGCAGGGATTGGATTCACCTAGCCTGCCTTTTGGACAAAAGACAAGGAGATGTGGTGGTGGTGGTGAGTTGTGGCACTGAATGTAGGAATTTTTGCCATACATTTTGATGAATGCAACCTGAGGATGTTTTCAGAAGAACCACAACACGTCCTCAACTTGTGATGACCCTTCCTCTTCAGTGAGATATTGAGAGTTCAACAGGGAGATCACTTGCCATTCCTTTTGCAGAAGTAAAAGCTGATTTTCAGGTCAGACCATTAAAATGGATTATATGCCCCGACTACAGACAGGCTGCTGAAGATGGAGAGCATACAAGGTTGGCAAAAGGTACTGTACATGAAGGAAGAGGTGCATGGAAAGAGAGGTTCTTGCTGAGTTATTAAAGATGCAATCCAATTTGAGATGGAAAAACTCTGGAAAAATTACAGACTAGGGACATGCATGGTTCAGAAATGATTCAAAATAAATCCTTTGGATTTCAACAGGCTGGTGTACTGATGAACTGATGTATGCATAGCTCTTGTTTATTGTTCCTGCACTTGGAGCAACAGTCTAAAAAAAAAACCTTTTCAGGAAGAGATAGACATATCTGTTCAGTTTGTGAGAAGGTACTTATCTCAATAAGGAGGAACTCTCTAGAATTAATTATTTCTCAATGACTCACAAGCTAGTTATTGTCTCAAGTTATATTTGTATTTGTAGAACAATGTTTATAGTCCTTTGCATATTGATCCATGAATCATAGATTTATAGACAAATAATATTATTCCTGTTCTCCATTTAGTCTGAAACTAGGCAGACCAGAGAAAGACAGCACAATGGTTCAGCTTCTGATGCCCAAATATGGAACCTGGAGATGTTTCTTCTGAAGAGGACCTCTTTGTGCTTTTTCAATTTTCATGCTTTAAACCAGAGGTCCCCAACCTTTTTTGCACCAGGGACCGGCTTTCAGCTAGACCAGTTTTCCATGGCCCGGTGGGGGGGGGGGGAGCTAGCTGTCAGCGGCGCCGTAAAAGGGGCGATCAAGAGAGGAATGGGTGAATGAATGGACGGAGGGTGGGAGGGAAGGAAGGAAAGAGGGAAGGTACAGGAACAGAAGAAGGGTGCAAAGAAGCAAAGAAAGGTGTGAAAGGGGAGAGTAAGAGAGGAAGGAGTGAAAGAAGGGAATGAGGGAGGAAAGAAGGGAGGAAGGAAAAGGAAAGCAAGAAATGGAGGGAGGAAAGGAAGGGAGGAAAGGAAGGAAGGAAGGAAGAAAGAAGGAAAGAGGGAAGGGACAGGAACAGAGGAAGGAAGCAAGGAAACTTATGAAAGGGGAGAGTAAGAGAGGAAGGACTGGAGGGAGGGAGGGAAGAAGGTAGGAAGGAGAAAGAAAAGAAATAGAGGAAGGAAAGGTAAAAGAGAGAAAGAAAAAGAGCAAGAAAGAAAGAAAGAGAAAGAAAGAAAGAAAGAAAGAAAGAAAGAAAGGCAACTTCAAAGAAAGGCTCACTGAGCATCTCTCACTCTCTCTCTCTTTCTATCCCTCTTTCTTTCTTTCTCTTCCTTTCTCTCTCTCCTCTTCCTTTATCTCCTCTTTCTCTCCCCCCTCTCTCCCCCTTTCCCTCTCTCTTTCTCTCTCCCTCTTTTGCTATCTCTCCCCCCTTTCCCTCTCTTTCTCCCTCTCTTTCTCTCTCTCCCCCCTCTCTCTTTCTCTCTCTCTCCCCCGCTTTCTCTCTTCTTCTCACTTTCTCTCTCTTGTTTTCTTTCTGTCTCTTTTGCTTTCTCTCTCTCTCACTCTTTCTCTCTTGTTTTGTTTCTCACGCTCTTTCTCTCTCTTGTTCTCTCTCTCTTGCTATCTCTTTCTCTCCCCCCTTTCTCTCACTCTCTCTTTCTCACTTTCTCTCTATCTTGCTGTCTGTTGCTTTCACTCACTCTCGTTCTCTCTCCGTTCTTCTCAGCGGTGACGCGCGCACGCCCTGCCCGCCTCACATTTGCCGAGAGGACTTTCGCCCCGGGCTCTCAGCAAGGGGGTTTGCATGAGAGGCGGGGCCGGCGGAAGGTGATATTCAATGTCGGGGGCGCACGGGCGGTTTTGCGCGCGCTCCCTATCTCCCTGCTAGCCCACTCGGAATACGTATTCAAAATAAGAAAAGCCTTTGCCGGCGAAGGCTTTTCTTATTTTGAATACAGTATTCCGAGTGGGCTAGCAGGGAGATAGGGAGCGCGCGCAAAACTGCCCGTGCGCCCCCGACATTGAATATCACCTTCCGCCGGCCCCGCCTCTCATGCAGCCCCCTTGCTGAGAGCCCGGGGCGAAAGTCCTCTCGGCAAATGTGAGGCGGGCAGGGCATGCGTTCCGGGTGCGGGAGGAGCTGCGGTGAAAGGCAGGAGGTGGCAGAGGAGCAGAGGGGGCAAATCGGGCGGTGGGCAGCGCGGAAAGGCCGAGGGGGCCCTGGCGCCACGGACCGGCTGAAAACCCCCAACGGCCCGGTCCTGGTCCGCGGACCGGCGGTTGGAGACCCCTGCTTTAAACAACATAGCAATTTAACAATGAAAAGGACTTTTTCCTCAGATATGTTATCAACATGGTCAACTAAAGTAATTTAGTTTGTCAAGAACAATATTAAATCTACATAATTATATCCAGGCATCCAAATACCATGAAAATATTTGAAGCAATATTCAATAATAACAACACTAAAAAAAGTGAGTGGGTGAAGAAATGGATTCAGAAACAATACTATGATATTAAGGAATAATCATAATTATGCTGGAATGATCCAGCATAATAAGCTGTTGGACGTTTTTAAAAGAAAGAAACCAGAAGAATGGGACTGTTTCTGACACTTTTTGA